>NW_008751833.1:749749-809459 GCF_000715545.1 Opisthorchis viverrini
AACCCACCGCTACGCACAACTACGCACTGATGATGTCACCTCGATTGGTGATGAAACGTTTGCAACCAAATTGCCCAGCTCAGCGAACAAGCCAACGACCATCTACGCCACCTGAGCTACCGACATTCTCCTCTATGTTGAGTACAGTCCAGGCATTTTGATGTCCACTGTTCACTCCATCCAAGCTTATTAAAGCTCACAGGGAATTAAAGGAAGTGCAATCCTGAAACTGAATGTGACCCTTTAGTGTGCTTGTAGAAGTGTGAATAAGGAGCCCCAGGAACATAACTGGCAGTCTGATTGTAAAGTTAACGATGACTGAGGGACAGTAAATTGAAGTGCACGCTACCGTATTTTCAAATGATCAGTATGATACATCGGTTGGTGTGCTCGAAACTAGGTTTGATTCTTCAGTCATGTGTGACATCGAATCAGCATTACTTGGCAGCATTTTTGAGCTTGGCACAATCGAATCGAAGTACAACCAGACACCCTATAATGGACACTAAAATCGGATACCCCTATATCGTTTCCTGTGAATTCGCCCATACAACATCAGCATTTTTATCTCATTTCAAATCTATGTCACGAAGAGACGCAGGCTGATTTACTAATTGAACGTTTCACAGTTTGTTCACAACCGATGAAAAGTGCAAATTCGCGTTATCAGGTGACACACCATAAAACAAAAAATGAAAGCCTTAGGATGCAACATTGTCAGGTGACAAAAAAATCAGATAAATTGGACCAGCAGTTGATCTTAAAATAATTGTTGGCTACAAATTTGGGTGACCCATCTCCCATGAACCCTTGAGATTCTCCCACAGGGGAAATTTCCCCAACAACGGTTGAAAACTACTGGTCCGATGGATCTACCATCTCGCTTTAACAGAAACATAATCTCATCGTTTAGGACGTGGCTAGTTTTTGGATCAGTTAGTACAGGATTTGTCGCCTTTGCTGAGTGTTGCCATACACTTTGCACGAAACAGAATCCAGCAGTTGTCCACTTTATTGACAGCTTCAGCTAGTTTGAAATTAAGCTTTCACGTTGCAGTTCATCGAAAAAGGCATCACAGATACAGTAAAGAGAGCAAGAGAAACAGCTAGGTTTCTCCATGAATCTGAACAGGTATAGAAGAGAGCTATTTGTGAGAAATAGTGCTCGAGCCAGTCTACTCCCTATTCCCTACGGATTCCGCTTTGCCTGCAGGATATAACCCAAGCGCTATTCTGGCGTTCTTATCAACAACACCATATTGGTGAAATCTGTCTTCGAACGAAGTTGAGCTCCGCTTCACACGAGACCTAACGGAAAATGAAAAACCTATTGTCTATCAGCATTTCACCCCTTAAATTGGAAGCATTTTCGTTGAATTTTACTTCAAGATTCACCTCCACTGACCCGGCCATTCTTATACATAGCTGAATTCAAGGAATTATTCAAGAGCTCACTGTTAGTCTCAGTGTGACTTCTTCCAAAACTGGAGATTGGTTTAAAACCAAACTTATTGAGCTGAGTAAGCGAATGACCGTCTCACATGCACGACAGACGAGTGTCCTCACAGTTCATATCAATAAAAGAGGCCATACCGAACTATAGTTACCATGGAGCCAGTCATTCTGAACAGGGACGACTATATTACCAAAACTCAGGCCATTCTGTCAGATACAAAAAGGTTCAAAAACATTTTCCTTATGGAAAAGCAAACTATGAGAATGCTGCAAATACTAAATGTGAATGGTTTTAGATCAGAGTCCCAATAACAATTTCTAGTTATGCATAATCTCACATGCGTGAACTTTCAGATTGCCAAACACACCACTCACACACAATGGGTACCAGTATGACCTATTCTGTCTATGAACGTTTTGCTTTATCACAACTTAGCACAAATTGTGGCGGAAATACCAAGACACATAAGAGCAGATTTGGTGAACCATCATTTGGGGAGGGGCACAGGTCACTTTGTTTTGAACTTGACCGACATTTTTCATTTGGTGTTTGGGATGGAACGGCTCGCTCTATTTCTGACTAACTTAAGCTGATCCTGACATTACCTTGATTAAAGTTTCAGCAGTTTGAATCAATTCAAAAGCGTAACTCTACTTTTGATTTTTTCCATCGCCAAACGTCTGATAGACTGTGCTTATCGGAATCACATTCCGCAGCCTACAAAGCTTGGGGATCTGTCAGATGAGATATTTTAAAGCTTTCTTGATTGAACCTTTAGGCTGAGTCTATGTTCACATATAGATATGAGCCTGATATTGCGCTTACCTAGATCCATGTGACATGTCTGTACCTTGTGACCTGGAATTTGAATTTTGAATTTCCACTATTGATTTGTGCGTCAATTTGTCCACTCCTCATGTGACGAACACTGGCTACAGATTTCAAAATACCACTGTCCCTTACAAACCGAAACTACATTTGACCCGTCTTCTATTCTCTTTTGAAAGTCTAGGGAGATGGTGATTAGATTATATGGTCCGGTATTTTTCTTCATTCTGTACACTTTAGGTCCCAAATTCCTGTCTCATCCTTATGAATCATCGCACGTGCATATCCCACGAATGTCGTAAAGCGTGAATGACCACAACATTCCTGTTAGCAATTTCCTGGTAGAACACAACACTCAGTTGTTTGCTGGAAACCCTTGGACAGACTACTACCGATCGTACGTTCTTCGGGCTAATCAGGTAGGGCATTCACCTTTCGTTTACTATCTAGTGTTCAAATAGAACTCGGGGACTGTTCCTGTTGATGAGCCCAAATAGGCTGGTCGAAAAATCTTGAGCAACCTTCTGAGTAAAGTGTTCCGTCTAGAGTGTATGCCATCATATCCAAAACGCGAGAAAGGCGTCCTGTTGAATATTCAACAGGGTGATACTATAAGAGAGAGAGGGGTGGGATTCTCTTGAGTATGCCATTGACACCAACTTTATTTGCACTTGAGTGTATTCCAAATAGTGGTCTCAGCTCCTTATAACCGGGCATTTGTATTTAACCTCCTATTTGAAAGGTATCAGGCTTAACTTTCTATGGAGTCCTAAGAGATCCTATTTATTTTAGCACAGAATGAGTACACCTGTATTATTAACTCTATAATGAAACCAAATTGGAGATCGGACGCCATTTCGGAAAGCTTCCAAAAGTCACCGCATCAACACAAATTTCTGGGCTACGGTAAACAATGTCAGGTTAGGTTAAATTCATATCAGCTAACTTGTTTATTTGCTCACGCCACCGTGACCCTCGAAAGACCTAAGACGTGTACGTCGCCGTTCATTATTCGCTTCAAACTAACTAATTGTGCCAAACTGTAAACACGACCTTCTCTGAATGTGACACCATACAGATTGATTTATCTAATGCAGACGAATATAAACACTGTTTGGCAAAACACAGACTTGCACGGATTAGGCGGCATGTTTTGCAGTATAGTTGTTTACAGCCGTCGACTTATCAAACCGGACTCAGTGTGGCACCAGTTCACAATGGAAAATAAACAGAGCTTTGGAGTACCCAGTGAAGTACACTTTCGCTCTGGATGCCACCACCCTGTCGTTATTTTTAAACCGTTGTATCGGCACACCGTTTAATTATATCGACTTAAGCCGATAGCTAGTTCGGAAAAAAGATATGACTGTCTTCGTAAATGCAAGAGAGGTTTAGTCCTGGGATAAATCGACTGTGGATTCTTTGCTGACTGGAACTCATTGACTGAGTGCGTACGGGGAATTGAATCTATTGGTTTCCTTGTTTAGTTTGTGAGATTTAATTTGTCAAAGCGCCTGACTATGATTGAAATATATTCAAAAGGCAGAGTTACAGACTGCTGATATTTAACTGAAGAATACAGCTCAGCAGCGAAGCCATTCGTGCTCACTTGGTACTTTTAATCGGATAGTCGATGTACATAACTTATACGCTGGAAAACACATATGCCTATGTTATGCACCACTCAGTGTCTTCTGACGATGTGAACTCAGCGACAACAGAGTGTAGAACTTGGAACTCTTGTTTGACACAACCGATTGGAATATATGACGGACGGATTGCGGTATGGCCCGCAAACCATGTAACTGTCGTCCCAAACGACAGAACCATAGAAGTTTGCCAGCGAGGTGATCAAGAAGATTGCATAAGTACGTTTGGTTCAGGGGAGGGTGTAAGGTAACTGTGTTCGTTCCTTGCAGATATTGTACGTGAATTGTCACACAGATCACAAAATGTAGATTCATGGTAATCGCTCAGATGACTGACTTTGGGATTTCAGTTGTAGTCAGTCTGCGAGATTTATCACCAGTGGTTGAGTGTCTACCAGGAACGCTTTCGTTGATTGCCTAATGCTAGTACCTGCCAAATTTTCAAAGCATTTGATAGAAAAACAACATACTCAAGAGATCTCCACTCGCCCCTATCTGGAAGTTTTCGATAGGCAGTTGGTGACATGACCGCTAAATTATTGATCAACTACTATCAGTCACCATATGGTTCTTTAACCTGACCTCACGAGTCACATGTTAAACCTAATCACAAACCTAGTCACCAGGGAACACAGAAAGAAGTTTTCCATTCAGCAGGGGATATGTTTACAGTCACAAGCTCAAATGACACCTGTAATTGTTTAGTGTGCCACAAGCCGATATAGACTAGGCAAAAAATAAAATCTTCAGCCTAGGGAAGAGGCTCGCGGTACTTTGTTTGACTGCGCTAACCAAATACGCCTAACTTCCTCCAAGAAGAGCAGCTCTTGAAAAAGTTGATTTTCGAAGGTTACTCGGAGAAATTAATCAAGGTTTTCAGCGTTCCACAGCTTCAACAGAAGACTACCTCTGTGGCAAGCAGGTGTAATTTTCAGATGACCAGCTAAGGGAGACTACTTAAATACAGCCATACGAAACAAACCATGTATTGTTTTTGGTCGCAGGTAGCCAGTCACCAAACTTAGTCCGCACAACACATTGTACCGAAGCTTTCTTTGTACCAGTTCACATTCAATTGCGGTAAAGTCAAGATTGGCAGACAAATAAGGGCTTATGCCAACACGTCTCGGAACATTTGCTTGGCTATATGCGCCAGGTGACTAATCGACCGACCCACAGACTACACTGTGACCTGAAAACCCGCTTCACCGTTCCTGAACAACTGCGAAACACTGGTCAAGTGGATGACCCCAAAGCCACGGTATCAAACGAATTTTTAGCGCTTATTGAAGCGATACTGGTTAATCAATATAAAAGAAATTTATATGCGCAGGAGACCTTGACGCAAGTTATCAGATTACCTTGTAGTTAATAAACAGATTTGATCATCCCACGTATTGACTGGCTCAGTTCTACTATCTTATTCCTCTTTATTTCAGTTTCTAATATGACAATACAGGTTTTTGCTATTGGAACTGATGAGCTGGGATCGAAATGCCTGTATGCGTCCGTCTTCGTTTTCTTGCCGTATTATTCTAATGGATCAAGTTTCTAGCTTTCTTCAGATAAATAACTGTTTAGTTTGTAATTTTAATCTGGCAGTAAACAGCAGGGATGGCGCAGCAAAATAGGACAGTTTTGGATGAATCCCCGGGTTACAATGTGCTCAAATCCGTGGTTCGAGATAATTATCCACCTTTTCTTCCGGCAACTACAATTATTTTGATCAGTAACTTCCTGTTTTATTTCAGAGCGTTCAGAACTTCACACAGAACGGAAGATCGCTATTCATTCCGGGTAATGGTGTTAAGAAAACGGTCCTAAAGTTTATTCTGGCTTGGTTTTACTTGTTTCTTACTTTGTGCTCGAACTTGCGTTGTCTGACTTGTGGAAGTTGATGACCTTTCTTGAATTGTTAATCTACGAATAACACGAAAACGAGAACCACTAATCATACGTTTGTCAAACCGCTAAGGTAGTCTTATACTTATTGAAGTTAAGGTCCAGGATTTTAACCAATATTAAATGATTCAACGGGACTGAAAAGAATTCGTTTCAAACCATCTACTGAACAGTTAGCTAATAGACAATATGTTTGTCAACCATCGGGAAACAATCAGTTTCCCAAAATTTCCCGAGAACAATGACTTCTTAATCGGTTCTAAGCGTTTTCCAATCTATGAGTAACTTTGACATACAGTCCCACATACCAAAGTACTTGCACGTTCGAACGATGCTTGAGGTCGTTTATGGTCACATACTTTACTTGTCCCCTTAATCGAAAGCCAGATTTATTGTTTTCCCATCAACAAATGGGTGGCAGCAAAGCGGTTCCTAATTATTTGCTCCAGTTCATTTCGTTGTGCGCTGAAACATTCTTTTTCATATATACACCTGAGCTCTGCCAACGCTATGTCGTCGAAGATGTGGTTGGAAGTATCAAGATGGCACGTTGCATAATGAGTTATCCGCTGAATCAGGCCTACCTTTTTGCCCCAGACACTAATTTTCAAATTAACTTGGTGGTAGTGGCGTACCAAACTGAGCCCCAAATTTATGTGATTCTCAAACAGGAGCCGTTGAACAGAGACCATCACACGTTTTATTTGGATGAAAGGATTCAGTCTGTTTCGCGAGTAGTCGGTTTAGTCGCCTTTCGAGATCTTATGCGTTTTTCTTTTCCAGCCGATGTGTACTTTTCTACTAAAAGACAGTTATGAATGCTGAAAGCTGTTCAGATCATTCTTGCGTTATTTAATAAAATACGTGACAACTACTGTTAATGAGTTAGAGGGCTACTATATGGATACTAGCTGTTCAAGCGCATTGTGAGATAAAATTAAAGTAAACAGTCTAGATTGGTACCCAAGCAAACAGAAAACAGTGTGTACCACATGTGGCTTGCACATAAAGATACTGAAGCTTACCAAACAAGTAGTGTGGTGTCATTTGTATCTTGTTGGAAAATTACGCTTCCCTAATGAATTAAGGGGCTTTTAAAATCACTAGCCTTCTCGCATTGACTTCTGTTTACAGTACCTCTGTGTACCAAGCATCCTGAATTTAGTAGATTGTACAGTTTCTTTCAAGAAATAGTTATGATCACGTGATTTCCAGTCAGATTCTATCGACAATTAGGCTGCCGGGGTGAACATTATGTAGCGACAGAGAGCGAAAAATTGACCCATAGTGTTTTGTTCCACATCGTGGTCTAGGGAAATTTTATCTAGCCCTAATAATCGCATTTAGCACACGCCTCCTCGCGATTTCAAATATCCAGTCCGTCTAGCTTATTGATCGTTGCCCATGTTATTCTTGGGGATTTCACATGGTATACAGAGTGCATTCAGATCAGGGTAGTTTATTCGCGCCGTTATTGAGCCCTGATAGGCACCTCCTCTGCTCTGGTGCAAATATCTGTGGAGATAGTATAAGTGCTTCAGCAGCAGTGTCTCAGACAGAGCTTGAACAACCGATTAAAAAATGTGCACAAATTGCTGCTGAATTCTGATTCTGGTCACGGATCACGTCAATTTTGACCTTGAAGAGCTATGTAATTATATGCTTTTGACGTGACATCGCAACCCTTGATAGGTTTTAGAAGAAAAATTCCTTCGGACACGTTGCTGTTGTTCTTGCGTATGCGATGGCCAAATCACTAATGATATCACAGATGAAGGAGCCGAATTAAGTGGGTATATCATGATTGCGCTTCCCGACTTCAGATTACTTTCTCTAGGCAGCAAAGTTTCAATACTGCTTCAAGCCACCAATTATCAGAGCCTCCAGATCCAAGCTTTCCCCATACATCAAGAGGCCAAATTGCGCATGCACTAATTAAGACAGCTGCATTCAATATCCGAATATTCATAAGAAAATCGACTCCAGTCGTCCTTCACAAACCGTTGTACGGCTGCATGGAGATGTGCCTGGAGCTAACAACCCAAGGTTGAAATTTTTCTGCCATTCCATCCATCGGATAAAGTGGTGTGCACGAAGCAAGCGAATGCAGCACCATGTCGAACATCATCGCTTTATACGATGAGAGGCTGTGAAGACAAGTTGTAAGGGAAACCCGATTTTTCCCACATTTTCCAGTTTCTAGTCCTATAAATGCAAATTAGTGAACTACGTTGTCTGGATTGCTTGCAGCTGGTTGCCCAGCAATATGATGCCATTGGTACATTTTGAGTGTTATTCCCAGCTTTGAGGACTCAGCTAGATATGCATGCCAGTCCACTGGAGCTGTTACAGGAGCAAAGCTCGATCGAACGAATCCAAAACACTGTTATATTCCGCAATATATGCGAATACGTTTGCCTCGGCTCCAGACACACCTCCATACAGCTGAACAACGCCTTGTGAAGAACGACCGGGGTCGGTTTCTTTATGAATATTCTGATCTAGGACACAGCTGTCCTGCTAAAAGTGCATGTTTCTCAAAGAAGGAAGAAGGGGTCTTTCAATATCCGTATCGGAAACTTTGCTAAGCAAGAATGTTCGACCCAGTGGATCAAAGGCACCAATGAAGTTCATAGAGCAAGCCCTGAGCCAACTTGGCCTGAAGTCTAAAATTTTTAGGATTTTTCGTTATGTCGTACTCCTGTCATAAAAAAATCCTGTTGGTTAGCGAGAACAAGTTAACTCGGCTGTCATACCACCATAGCCAGTAAGCGACACAGAAACAAGTAGTGTTCAATGGGATTGATCATTAAGTGCTCGTGTGATCTACTCGCGAATAATCTTGGCAGGCCTGAATTTTGCGCAGACTCTTTAATGGACTTATGATAACGTTATCCAGTCTTTGGATAGCATCTTTGTCTCGTATTTACTCGAACTGACACTCTTGGGTCTGTCAATGTACAGCTTTGATTAAAATAAACTGTTCGCAATCCGACTACTTCGTACTCTTGATGTGTATCACCCCCCAAACTATCCCATCACTTCTCACCACGGATCCAAAACCTTCGTTTCCCTAATGCTGTTCAACTTGATCAGGTGCAGCACTGTTCGTCCTTACAGAGGATGCAATATCCTAATACTAACATAATACCGTAGGTGTCTCTCATGGGCAGCAATCTGAACAGCCAATCAGATCGATCACGTTTTTCGTATGTGACTTCCGGTTGAACTCTGACAGAGCTTGGTGTTGCCATAGCGAAACTCCAACTGAAAGGTCACAGCATCATTGGGTGTGTCGCATACAGTAAATATGGTATGCAAACGAAAGACGAAATTCAAAAGGCTGAACGCAGTACGGTTCTACGGGCAAGTCGATAATGAATTATTTACAATCACAACAGAAACATTTTGACGTACACGCTCATTAGCTGATTTGCGATTCAGTGGTCAGGCTATGTGGACTTTAATCTTAACGATACTGGAAAGCCAAAGTTAAATTTTAAGTTTCAAACAGGCGTCTTCGCTAATTTAGTCAATGTTAACCACTCAAGACAGTGAATTTTCCTGAAAAGCGAGAGCCTTTGAGCTATCTAGTTTCATTTAAAGTCGCTGATCTCCTGGCCAACAACATTATTGATCTTGTGATATCTTAAACAAAAGTCTCCCGACATGGACATCAGAACAGTCTTCAGAGTCTTAGGCTGGACTAAATAAGCGTAGTCTAACACCTGTAGTAAACTCAGTTTCATGTTCTTTCTACTGTTACTAAACTAACCGATTGCAGCTGTCTTGGTCTCGAATTTCCCATAAGCTCATCTATCCTACGCAGCAACTGCTTCAAGTAAAAACGCACTTTACTCAAACTGAATCCATGCCTTCATCACTTTATCTCGTTGGTGTTCTCTGGGCTGATCAGGTTCAGGGCTTGTGGGTGCAGCAAAACGTTGCCACTGCCATGAGCTAAACTGAGCAACTTGTTAGTCAGCGGTGTATGAACGGTAGTTGATTGAGTGCATGTCACCCTACTTAGAAGCCAAACCAGCGAACCAGGAAATCTAGCTTGAAGTGGCAAGCAGAGTTGAACCATATCGGCAGTCTTATCAGTGCTGGTCAGCGGGACCATCATCTCTCTACTTAGTACAGTAAGGGTTGCTCGCAATGCTGGAACATCCATCCTGTGACACCAGTCACTAAAACTCAAGCGGAGGGTTCCCAGTCAGGCGAAAAACTTTATCAATAGATTTCTACATAACTTCAGAGGCAATTGCGGCAGTGCGAACATTATGCTTTAAAAACAAAGCTTGTGTTTCACATCCCCAGTGGATCTTCTAAACGAGAGTATCAACCGTTGCTTTCAACTGCTTTCTCCATCACCTGTACATGGTCACTAAATTCAAACAGGGGAAGTGGATCATCAGTAAATGCAAAAAATGGGGCAGCGCACAAAGTAATGCATGCATCTACTGGGATTTCAGAGAGTACTTTCTTAAGGCTTTTCAAGGCGTTTTTGACAGTTTACGTCAAAACTGCAATGTAATGAGTGCGTTTTAATGGCTGAATTTGAGATGAAAGTTGTGCACTTTTTGGTCCGTCTCTTTTTCAAGACTCTTAGAATGCTTCAGCAACAGTGGTTTGAGCGGTGGAAACAAAAACCGGAAGGAAGTAATAAAATATAATATTTTTACCTTATGATTTCTTCGTGTGAAAATGGCACAGTAAAGTAAGCGTTCACAGATACGCGTAGCGACAGAATTTTTGTCCTTGCTGTGATACTGTATCTCGCTCACGGATGAAAATCCTGGGAGCCATTTGGAGTTCACCATTAATGAAAGCGTTTGTTGCCAAATTTTTCTGAGCCTTTATCTGAGCTGAAAAATTATAAGCTTACTCTGTGAGGCTTAAAGTGCGCGTTCGAATACGGCCTGTTTTACTACATCACGTCTCTGTAATGGCAGGTTGCGGAATAATTCGATGGAGGAATCAAGAGATACTGAGAAATTGGAAGTCGTGACTTTTTTTTACTGTCATAAGCACTCTAAGACAGGCGGTTCTGATCGCCTAATACTCCTAACTGCTTGTGTGCTAGCGTTTTTAGGAGAATCCAGTAAAGCCGTGAACGTCGAGTAAGTACTCAAATCTCCTCTTAAATTCCAATCAAGTCATGTTGGGATCGATTTTTTATTCCAGTTGTTCCTATGGGTTCAGTTAGTTCAGCAGGGGGGAGAGTCGATTATCAGTAAAAGTTGTGCAAGTATTGCTCCATAAGGCATTCTGTCCTCAACCTAATTATGCTGGTCTAATCCAACCATTTTAGTGGTATTTTCATCTACCATCTTTGTCCTGATGAATTGGTAGGATCTAATGTGAAAAATATTCCCAGGTTTGTTTACGTTTGGCTGAGCACTTAGGTAAACAAACTGTGGGTTGCATTCAATTACAAGACGAGTTCAAATTTCACCAATTTTGGCTCTCATGGTTCACAAAAACGGCATGTACATGATTGAAACAAACGAGATTTGCACAATCTATGACCCACTTATGATTTCGTTGCTAGTGTCATAAACCGATAGAAATAATGATAAATTGAGCGCGCACCGGACCTGTATTGTACCCCATTTGGTAAAGTAACTTGTTGCGTATCAAATGGATCAGATTCAACGGCGTCACGTTGCGCAGTGCTTTTTGTGCTCTGCCGTGCTTGCCTCTGAGGTGGAACTTCAAGGAAAAATGATCCTGCATTTGTATTTGGCATTAATTACCCTCGAATCACTTTGTGCTATTTGTTCTATTTTGTGTATTTTGCGCTATTTTGTGCTATTTTGGCCCTGAAATGAAAGATTTTGCTTAGCATATGTGTGAAACAGTATTACAGACTTGTAGTTGTACTCACAGCAGTATACCTCTTTGAAATGAATTCCTCCGGAATTGCAAGAGAGATACTTGGCTCAGATGTGGCAACAGGCCAACAATTGGGCAGGAATGCACAAGAGATTTATTAGCTGACAAAACCGAGGTTTATGGAGTAGAAATACCAGAAGAGCAAGCNCAGATGTGGCAACAGGCAAACAATTGGGAAGGAATGCACAAGAGATTTATTAGCTGACAAAACCGAGGTTTATGGAGTAGAAATACCAGAAGAGCAAGCCCTCGCATTCGCAGGTTTCAAGCTAATAGATGACTGGAATAATAAGTGAAAAGGTGTAAGTTGCTAATCTGAAGGAACCTCAATAACTTGTTGACACAGGCTGATCAGTAAGTACGGAACTACCAGACCGCCGACTCTGATTGGTGTGGTTTATCTGGCCCGAAACAGATATATTTGGTCTGGGGTTACGTAGTATAGGTGATTGTCCGAACCTCAATTGGGTTGGGAACACTTGTTTGGAGAACCTAAAGTAATTCATTGTACGTATATGCCCAACCTGAACTCTACCGTATAACCAAGTAGAAGATAAGTATTCTGACAGGACATTTGAGTATCATGTTTTCTGAGTGTTAGGCTGTGGAGTACAACACACCATTACTTTTCCTACCAAAATAATTTCCGGGATATTTAACCTAACTGGTTGCGTTTTTAGCACACTTAAATTCGTGAACTTGGTTTCAATTTTACTGACAAGGCTCAAAACTGTGGCTAAGGATGTTCAAACTCTCATTATGGATGTTGTGCATTTGACTTGTAGAATCGTACTGTTGACACGTCTCTGCAGATATGACAACGGCAGAAGTATGGTGGGACACAGCCTTCAACCAAAGACAAATATGTCTCTCAGACGAACACTCGTTTGAACCCTTTAGAATATACAAATAAACTGAACGGTCCAAAGCAGATAAAAAGTCCTGTGCCCCAATCACAATTTGCTTTTTACTAAATTACGCTCCATGGTTCGCTGACTTTACCTTTCAGCATCCTACGTTTGGCGCGTACTTAAACCACGAAAATGCACAAATGGATATCGGCGCTCAGTATTCGCACAATGGAATAGAATTTTCGAAAGTGACGACGTGTCCCTGATGGACTAAAGCATACAGGCAACTGAGTTCAGAGCACGAGTCCAAACTTTTGAGTTCCAACTAGGCATCCCGGAGTCGCAGTGATGCTGAGAAGTTTTTCCGTCAGACTTTTCTGCCAGAGGTACAATTGTCTCAGTGGAGAATGAAATTTGGTGAGCTGCAGAGATATGAACGTAGATTAGGATGATTTTTGGTTTGAGCGCATACACAACAAAGCGCAAATTTTCGGCGCAAAGTGTTTTGTTCCACTCGCAAAGGTCGTGCACCTAAGAGCATTGTGCGTTCAATGGGCTCAGCATGTTGTTTTCCACACGTGGTAGCCATTGAACTGCACAACAAATAACTAGAATTGAGATAGTCAAAGATTCCAGTGGAAATTCCCTTTTTGTATTTCCCTTCTGGTGTCATGTCCACAAAGTTAGACAGGTCGCGTTGCCATGGCCGGCGAACCGTGCTGGACCGATCGTCGTGTCCTCGTTGCTGGACAATCACCTTATCTGCCACGCATTTCCACCACATAAAAACGCTTCGCCCCCAACAAATTCACGGATTGCGTACATTTCCCGTAGGACATTAACTATGATGGATGTGATGATGCGATTTATGATCGAAATTCGATGATGGTCACCAACAGACAAATTTAGAATGCGCACGAATCTGTGTTGGATAGACTGACTCTAAAATAGTTTAAGGAAGTTTAAAGTGAAAAAAATGGACGCGATAAAACTATATATATATATATATATATATACTTTGCTTTTTTGTACCAGACTGACGTACGTTATAATTAAATTAAATAAGAGTCCCCGGCGTGGAACAGTAATACAGTAGACGCTACACTCTAAGTGCGACTCCTAGTCTAATTCACGTAATCATCTGACAGCTTGCGAATAGTCAGAGAGAACTGCTTTGACTGTTCACCGAATTTGCCAATGATGTTCAGTGATTTCCTGACGGGTTTCGTGAGAGACGGAAGTGCACGTGTCTTTTAGGGGTCCGAACTTACCGTCATTCCAAACATTTGGCCAAACTGCTAACCCAGGTAATCCGCGATGGTTGATGTCAGGAGGAATTTCGATCACCCACTTGTAGTCAGATGATTGCTTGAATTTGCGAACAGATATTTAGAACAAGAATCTCACCTAGAACCGTATTCATCAGTTGCAAAAATTGATCGATAAACCCGTGGTCTATGACCATTAGACCTCTAAACACACACGTTGATTTCCAATAAAAAGCGAGTGCTGTTGTGGCTGAGCTTTCCGGGATCTGACCTCAGTCCGGAGATTAAAAAGAGTACGCATTGATTCAGGCTGTATCAGTGATATACATACTGTCGGTTCGTAAGTGGTCATTTAGCAGCCATCACAATCTGATAAGAAGACAAAGAATTACCTACAGCACTAATGTGATCATGCTTATTTTCAGTCTAGATCGCTTTTCAGGGTACGATGGTGCGTCCTATGACTCATTTTAGGCCTTTTGATGTGCAAACAGCGAATAACGAGTTGAGTAGCGCGTGGAGGCCTCTACATATAAGCTTCTTTTATCAGACAGAGATGATTATTCTGACCTACACACAAAGAACCGGAACGCACCTTGTAAGAGCCTTTACGTGTCTATTGGTCTCACATGTATAACCATGGGCAGAGAAAAGTAAGACACTCTCCACGTCGTTGTCAGCCGAACCGTGGTCAAAGATGGATATGGCATGACAAGTTGTGCAGGCTCGCTTTGCACGCAAAACCACCATTTTCCCAACAGCACCAGCTAGATGTTTATGCAAATACTGATGAAGCTCCAAGGATACTAAACAAAGTGACTATGTTCCCTAAAGATTGTATTTCGCCTTCGACTAACTGTGACGCTCACCATCGGCAGGAAACCGTGGTAACTGACATTAGCAATACAGATTTGTCAGATTTGTTAAAAGTTTCTGTTTATAAGCTATTCACTGGTGCTCTATCCCTCCTTACTAACCTATAAAATCGAATTATCTGAATCTGTCTGAATCCTATCAACCCTTGGGTTAGTTTAGTCAGTTCAGTCAGCTGATGTAAGTGGAACCCATAATCAATATCGTTGGTTCAGTTTAGTTAAGAGAGCAAACACGAGTGCTCTAGATATACCCCATATTATTCTATCAGAATTTTGCGTCGTTCAACAAGTTTCTAGTGTTTAGAGACACAGAGAGGTGTTCAATTACATGTCAGAGATTTTCGAGGCGCGAACTCTTTTTGGAACGGAGAATGCCCTGACAAACCCAGGAGTTTTGTTGAAGCGAGTGCGTTGTGTATTACCTTAAATACCGTCTAAAGAGTTCGTCGTACTGGAATTTGACGTTCGGACCGTCATGATATGAAACTAATACATGATCTCAGCAGAACGCCTATGAAATTTTGTACGTCATCTCGGAACGTCAACTACTGTGATCAAGAAGAAACAAATTCCACTGGTCCTAAGTTGCCGTCACAACGATGTGGGAACTGAAGCTAGTGCTGTAGTGACTGCTACTGGTAGTAATGGAATCAGTCAGTTGACAACACTGCCCACTTTCGGAGAATGCTGGTTATTTTGGTGCATTCTGTTTTCGTAGGCCAAATTTTAGTATAAATTACACTTTTTGAACTGACAATCTAATGAGAGATTAGGAGAAACCAAATCATTTAATATCACTAAACAAACAGACAAACCTAACAAGAAAATAGCATTTGATCAACTGATTCACATGAAAATGTCAGAATTATTAATATTACTAGGTTGTCCTCAAAATAGAATTTGGTCCTGTTGTATTGTGCGGTGGCCGAGCTCTTGGGTACGCCTGCACTGAGCCTGCAAGACTACGCGATAGGGAGAAGACAGAGAACTGCGGAAACGGCTGTATTGCCAGGACAAAACGTACATAGACTCTGCGTAAATATATAGGATGACTAAACGGCCAAATATGGTCGTTCACTTGTTCGCTCCATACAGCCAATGGTGGTGTTCCGGTCGTGAACAATCTCAGGCCCACTACGCTGGTCGTCTGTTGCTAAGCCATGTTAGGTGGGAGCCGCCAACTCACCTACTTTCCGGAAGTGTCGAACCGATGGTGACCTTGAGGATGCGTCACTCTGCACATGTGCTTTTTCTTCTGTCTGGGCGCGCCCTGACAGGTCCCTATTTAGCAAACACTAAAACTAATGTTATTTTGAGATCATCAGCTGGGTATAACAATCTCGTAGGGAAAATTCGACAATAAGATCATGTTTCCAAGACTTTAGAACAAAGTGAAACACGAAGATTGAGGCTACGTTGCACAGAAACCGAAAAACTGCCGGCAATTATCTGAATTGTAGCATTTGAGTGACTTGTGTGACGATGTACTTAGTAAGCGGATGATTTCCAGTTACGGCAGTTTTCCTCAAAATGGACAGTGTGCCACAATGTACAGGACTAGCTAAGTGCTACCATGTAGGTACGACCCCCATCACTCCTACCTATCTCCGGCGCATTCATCCAACCCGAGTACGTGGTACACCTCTTAGCAGTGTTTTGAGCTCATCAAGACCAGAGCTTGAAAAGTAAATCCATACTCAGCGATGTTTCATACCAGTAGTGTTGGGAGCGCATCTGACTGCCTGCATGTTGCCAAAGTATGGGACAGAAAACAGCCCAAGGGCCATGGTTCTGAAGAACCCAAAGCGCTGAACTGACAAAATGAAATCCGTGAATTATTCACTCACTGCGCAATCTAACCTGACTGAACCGTTTTACGTGGGACAATCATACATCAAAGAGACACTAACACACCTCAAGCAGGCACAGTTTTCTTAATATGAGAACAAAGATTCACAGTGCTGTAATTGGACGCGGAAAATACAGCTATTAGTTAGCGTTTCCGGTAGATCTGTTGAATAAGCCGACTGAACTGAATATTGCAGAAGTTCCTTTCCGTGATTCCACGCTCAGAAAACAATTTTCAGATACCTGCCTGCAGAGCTTGCATTCTATTTTCGATGCAGAAAAGTACTTTTGGGTTCGAAAAGAAGAACATAGAGTGTTCAGTGTGTTCCTTCTGGTTTCGCTCTGTTTCTAAAAGTAGTCAAAAGTTACCACGATTTCCCCTGTAATGATGTGATATACCTGGGGTAGTTCCACAACGTTTTGCAGCAAACCCCATAGAGTTTCAACTATTGGTTGCTTTATCATGATACTAGCAGCGGTGGAGTAACCGGTAACTAAATATTTTTACGACGGATCTTGGATCGCATACCAGTAATCTCCAACTGGCCTTCGAACAGACAGCACAACTGAGCCGCTGAATTGTTGTGTATTTAAGGTCAGAGTTATGTTCCCAACGGAAAAAATGCTGAGTTCCAGGTAGGGGTAACAAATTAGGAATTCGCTCTGAAAAAAACTTCCAAAGTTAAGAAGCTCTGTAAAGTTGTTTCATTTTTCATGCATACACCTACGGGGGTAGATAGGTTTAAAAAGGTTCACTTTCATCTCAGAGAGGCTTGGTAAAATTCAACAGGGTTAACTCCCACTTGACAAGAGTGGAAATTTACTCTTTAGTTTCTAGCATTAACCACATGCGCTTCTGGTCATGCAAACCACTCCTTGGACATTTGTAGCGGGGTTCTTGAGAATCTACGGGTTCGGCCCTCCACCTATCTCTCAACCCAGTCTACGGTTTCGCGACAGTTTTTTCGTGCCTCATCATCACCCAACCTTCTTTCGCCTACCTCAGTTCACCAGAGTTTGGACACAGACTACGTGCAGTGCTATGCTGATGTTCAAATGCACTCTAACATATGTGGAACGGTATCGATGCAACAGTCAATCAGCAGCAAATCGAATGGCCAAACTTCTTCTGTCTAGTCGGACGTTTTCCGGCGGCGCGCAAGGCGGACACAATCGGTGGTTGGTTGGTCGATAGATGCTGTATTCTGGTTGGCTTGTCTACCCTTCCTCATCGATCCATATTCATGTTGTCCGAGACATCCGTAGACTACCGTGCACACCAGTCGATTTCGTTTGGAGACCACTTATTTTCAGTTTTGTTGTCCTTGTCAAAGCAATCTGAAATTTCAATATAATGTTTGGTCAGAGAGTTACTTATGAAATTTCGGGCCTACATCAAATTCGATTAGATCTATGAATAGTAGCAACGCCCGTTTGACTACAATTTTCGCCATCCGTTTCAGATTTCCACCAACAAATCCGTAATCCGAACACACAACGCACCATCGTGACTCACAATTCCCCAATAATTTAGCAATTCGGGACATGAGCTGTCACACACACAAAAAGACGGGAAAATGTTGAGTGCCCAACCACCAATCTAATCAACATATATAATTTAATGTCTATAATATGTAATATTACGTATATATATATATTGTCTGTATCCGTCTTCGCCGGGACAGCTTGAACGTAGATGAGAACGATTGCTTGTTGAGTCTATTCAGACGACAGCTTCCCGCCTTTTTCTTATCTAATTTTTTGCGTATACTTCTTTTCATTCTAATGACTGCTTCTGAAACTCGCTCACAGACTCTGTGGTAAATTCGATTACGGGATAACTGGTATTTTTCGAATGTGCACTGGTCGTAAGTCAGGTCATTTGGAGAGACCAGAAGTTTTCTGGGAGAGATCACAATGAAAAGCTCGGGTTTACTGCTCCATTATGCCATGGTTCAAGCATACTTCTTCCTGGAAATGCAGTCGACAATGTTGTTTGATCCGTGCCAAAAGAATTTCCGTTCTGTCACATCCTGAACCCACACGAAAGGACACAGACAACTACCGATCGTCCGATTGGCGGGCCCGAATAGGCTTTACCACTGATGCTCGTCTCTGCAGACTCAACACCAAATTGGTATCCCACCAGTTGAAGCTCAGCTGATCTTACTCATATTTTGAAGAGGATAAGAATGCATTGTGGGCCCCTGCTCTCCTCTTTCAACTGTACTGGTTGGCAAATTTAGAGGCCTTGTTAGATCTCCTCATATCTATTCGTCAGTTAGGTTGTATCGGTTAGTTGTATGTTCAAAGGATGGAACGGAAAGTATCCAGATATCATCAAGACCAGTCACGTGAAGACCTTCGCTAACGCCAACGAGACGGTCTAGAAGGCTTGGGGGACGTCGCACTTTCGAACTCACGTCACCAGAGGTTTTCAGTGTTTACCTACCTAAAGAATCTTACCACGTTATAACGAAACCGTCAAAATATCACCACCAAAATTCTAAAAGTTTGAGTAAAAGGTAAGCTGATGCATGAAGATAACTTGTAGACAGTAATAGGAATTCCTTATTTGTGTAAGGTCTTATTGTTAAAACTAATCTCCTAATCTCAGAAGCCATACCGAATTGCATCTCATAGGCCGTTAAAATATAGAATTGTCTGGAATGTTCCCTTTATGTGGGCATTTACCTACCGCTGGCATGTCAGATGGTTTTTCGACATATCCAATCCTGTCCGTAATGCTCACACATCACTTCGCAAATGATTTTTTACGACTCACACTCATTGAAGCGACCATGACTGAGTTCACAAGATGTCTTCTGTGGATGAGTACTCCTTTTGTATACCAGAGGAATAGCTGTGCGACGTTATTTTCATACACAAAATTTTCACATATACTGCTTTGAAATATTTAAGATGGTCAATACTTTTATGTGAAACAAACACCTCTTTTGAAATGAAACGTAGAAAACTGAACGGTGTCACACTGTTTAGCCGGATTGGGACTCGATTAGCAGATGTCCTTTCAGGCATAACGGAATGACTGCTTTTGAAATTCTATCTCTAATAGGGTGGTCTACAAACTTCGTGTAGATGAGACGATGTTTCTGTCAAACTCTAAACAAAGCAATTTACATCCAGACCATTCAGTTTCACCAGATTCATATATGGTACTTTCAAAGGTTCCACGTAGCGCAGGCCCAAATGGACTGGGCATCCTCTCTAATTTTTCCCTTCAGATGCGCACGTGGTTTGACCACTCAAGACATATCTTACTCCTGACTACATCGAAGAAGAAAGACAGCGTTTAGAAGAAGACACAGGTCTTCACCGGGATAAAATTTTGAATCTCTACGTCATTCCACAGTTTAAACAGGAGCCCATCTATCCAAGCAAGATCATGTAGCTACAGTAATGTGCCACAAAATACGTGGTGTAATCGACCGTGCGTACCTTGTCGCTGAAAGAATCCGGCTCCCATCAAGGCGACAAATCAATCTCTGACGCACATCACCTACTGCATCCATTCTTTCTGACTGACATGTTGTGGGCCATTTCCAATTCGACCTTCCTGAAAACTAGATCGGTAAAGGACAGGAGCTTGTAAAAGTGCGTTCCGACACATCTGCCTTGTTAATCCAGTCAAATGACTAATCGATCGACCGATGGCTTGCAGACGAAGATCTGCCCTATCAACTGGCTACACAGTTGATCCCAGTGCAATGTCAACGTGAAATGACCTGTATCCAGTAAGACTATGTAGAATAATCAGTGCCGGTCCAGGCTGTAAGCACAAAGGATCATTACACAGCTTATCTTGGAGGCGATCGGACCATGGTGAAGTTGACTCCGTTCAACTGTTTCCTTCCTTCTTATTCGTATTCATGAAGTACCGTTGATCACACTTAGTGCTGCGGCTGGACACCCAAAAGCAGCATGTCAACATCCCGCACTCTATGTCTCATTACTGTTATATTCTCATGGATAAGAGATATACATCCATTTGAACATCTAGCATTGATTGTTAGAGCAGAGATCATTGGTAGCCCCTTCTGTACAGTCACTCGCCGAACTGAGATTGGCAGTTATGTGGCAAACCAGGTGATGTGCAACAGAGTGTTTAGTCGTTCGGTCGGTTTTGAGTAGTGGTGTATCAGAATTCCTATACATACTCCTAATGGACAGTGCACTTCAAAACTCTTTCTTTCCGGTCAGTACTTATATTGATCGGGTTGTTCACTCATGTTGTGACTTGTCAACGTCCAGGTGACAGCTCAGCTTGAACTCCCTGATTCTTCCCGTGAGACCGTTTCCAGCTTGATTCTGCAATTGATCCTGTCCTCTCATCCTTTATTCTGATGCACCATTGTATTCGCTTTATCTTTCGAGTTCGTGCTCCTATGCTCTTATAAGTACACACACTTCGACTGACTGAGATCCTCGTGGAATACTATGCTCCGAAATTCCCCGCGTATATGTGGTATCTCCAAGTGCCAGATTGCAACTGCCTCTCCTGAGCTTCATGTATGGAAATCACACGAAGTGCCTCATTTCTTTTCAAAACTATTCCCAGGGTGAATGAAATCTCTGAACAGCCTCCCGTGAGGCACGTCGGGTTCCCGACTTTCTGTTAGGCTGGTTGCACTCTCGTGATTTTGAAGAGAGACAGTTGCGATAGTAGAGATGACAGTTACAGCTGAGTCATTCATTAACCCAATTCGGATAATGTCTCCTCGTGATGTGGAATTCTGTGCAACAACTGAATGTCGACAATGACAAGAGTAAATTTATTATCAGGTTTTGTTTCACCAATAGGAAATGACAACAGAGCCTAGTTAACTGATGCAGTCTTCATATGTAGTGATTTGCGTGCTACATGACTGTACTCGTAAACAAAGAAGAAGAATTACACTAGTAAGACGTAAGTAAATACTGCAAGACTTTCATCGGAGAACCGATGAATATCGAGCTGTTACCTAGATTACTTATTCAGTTCTTTTTAGCCTGATCTACGTTAGGTCCTATGTTCTGCACCCAACCAAGCGGAATCTGATGAAACCAGGGTCACCAGCGCATTCTCAAGTTTTAGCGGTGGTTTCCTCCACTATTTTTAAAAAAAAATATTTTCTACGTGGTTTCGGATGAACTTGACAGACATTTGCCAGAGACTGAAGTAATTTATATCAGTTTTGCCGGATGAAGCTCAAACTTTGGACATAGTTCTTTTTGTGACCTGATTGAAAAATTCCTATTGTCGGCCGAAGTTCACTCAAACCTCTCTCCTCAAGTGAATGTGTTGCACGAGGCCACCACACGTTTTAGTGTAGGACTGTGTATCCAGTTTGTTGCGTCTTGGTAGTACGCACAAGGTTGATTAAAACCGACAGGCTTAGTGCTTGTCGGTTGGAAATAGCCCCTGAATCTTCACCAAGCCTATTCCCTACTCCCACATTGCATATTCACTGTGTGTTTGTCAGTTCCTTTGATCCAACCAGTCGGACTTGTTTCGATAAATAATAAACTCTTGGTGGACTAGTGCCAACCTGGAATTCCTCTTTTCTTCTTTCTTGCACGTGACTCGCAAACGTTTCGTCACCGTATAACGAGACATCATCAGTGTACAGTGCAGTTCCAACTGCTCACTGATGATGTCCCCTTGTATGGTGACGAAACATTTGCAGGTCATTTGCCAGGCTCGGCAAACAAATCAACAGCCACTTGATCAACAGCCAATAAACTCGCTCGAGCTACCAATAGTTCAATACATTACCAAGCCAATTTGGCGTCGTCTGGTGTATAAGACAGAAAACCCAACGTCAAAATAAAGCAGAACGGCGTATTTTGAATTTAAAATTCCCATGAAGTCGGTAAATTTTCACTAAGATGATGCGTTTTATACATATATAGATTGTCAATCATACTGTACAAACTTAAAATAAATACAGCTGAAAAAAGTAAATTCTACAGTAGTCTGACCGTCCTCAGGTCCATTGGACCTTCTTAATAACCCCGACTGACCTGTGGACCGAAGTTTGCCTACACTCGAACTTAATGATTAGCCCCATTAGGTTTCACGGGGGCGTTGTAATGCGTACAGTAATGACCAGATATCAGTGACAGAAAGTTTGCACGCCGGTCCCGAGTTTTGTAATTTTCGTTTTCAGACAAGTGGGCCCTAATGAAGGATAAACTTGGGCCCAGATCACAACGCAAAACGGTCCTAAAATCATCCAGTATGTGCTGCTTGTTCACGTAAACTCTGAGTCATTTTGGGGGTAGACTGTTGCTGTTTTTTTTCACTTCCTGCTTTCCGTTTCCTCCCGCTTCCAGCCTTCAGGCATAAACTGTACAACCGTCTTCGCAACGGAATAAATTTTTGGGCGGGCTTTTGCCACATGTTACCTGGTGTTTACCGTGTCCGATTGTCAACCCCATTGATTTCAGATAATCAACACAAGCGTGGTCGTTCTAAACGGGGCCGGAACAATAAGTTGACTACGAGTCTAATTTTGGAAAACAAAACGGATGTCGACGGCACACACAATCCAACAAACGGGACGGGAGACTTTCTTGCAAAACAACCCAAAACTGGATATAGCAACTTGCCGAAGAATTGTAGAATGTCATGAACGTGAGATTCGTTTGAGTTTCACAGTCGAAACATCAACCTCAGTTGACAAATGAATGTTCCATTTAACCACAGACCTAACGATTACGGTCTTGATGTTGCTGAGCTTTTATGCTTTGAATCAATGTGACAATGCATTGAGCACTGTGCCTATGCAATTCCTATTCTTTGCTGCTACTCACCCGCGGTCATCATACCGTTAGATTATAAAAAAAATACTAGATCAGGCCCTCATTCTCCTTTGGATGAGACACTTGATGGAATTTGTTTTAGTTTTAGCTCAGAGTAGCTCAGCGGTTAAGGAGCTAACGTCCGGGGTTCTAGCTCAGCCTCTGCATCCTGACTGCTCCTGTTTGGGCTTGGGAAGCCTGACAATGTCTCAGCCTTTGTGCTTCCTTCTGTTAGCGTGGCAGCTGCGCATCGAAGGGATTTAACAGCTGAGCGATTATTTTTCCTAACTGGCTAAATATCTCGAGATATATGTAATGATCATTCCATAAATGTTTGCGGTATACCATTCAAAGTAGTGGTTCATCCTTTTAAGACGAGCGTCTAAAAAGCTATGATATTGCCAGTAAGCCGCTTGCAGAGAACAACGGGTGTAATATAATCGCTAAGAGGTACCGCAGCAAGAATAAATGACAAGCTGTTTCTAGATGAAAGCGAAGTTGAAATGGCATCTTTTGTTCGTTTGTATGATAATCATTGTGAGAAAACTGGGAACCTATTTTCTTTCTAGCTTGCATTTTTCTTACGAACTGAATACCTGTATTTTGTGGTGAGCTGCAAATCCTACATTATTTCAGACAGCCCACCCGGTCATGGATGTGAGTATAGCAAAGATGGATTTTGGAAATTAGCAAACTTTCGCCTCCCAAAACGGGGACCGCGTGATCCTCATGGCGCCTGTTTGGAGACGCTGCAAGTTATGGCTGCTAATCGATGTCACTGGCGTTCTTCTTTTCAGTTTCTATCCAGATTATCTGAGTGAGTGTCTGGAGGTGTAGGCACCTCAAAACGATTGTAGTAAGCTGACATTGAGTCCCTTTCCCATCCAACCTCATTCTTTTCTTCACAGCAAGTCTTTCAAATAAATCATGGTTGCACGGCAGCGAAGAACCAGGGTCAAACACTGACGTCATGCTGTCGATGATGATGATGGTGGTGTATAATTTTTTTCCTGTTAACCAATGAATGAATTATAGAGTCATGATGCAAACTTGACTACGTCCAGGGAAAGGGAGACGTTTAAATCATACTGATTACGGCGAACGGTATGGTCTCTTTTATGATCCAGAGTTATTGTTTTACACCACTGCCAAAAAAAGAAAACACAGAATGCTTGTAGCAATGAACATCTGAAATTCAACCGCCTTAGTTTGTATAACAGAGATCAGCTATATGAAATGGAATTTCGTACGCTGATCGCCGTTTGGATAGACAGCTGAAAATGGCGTCTACTGAGACCATGTATCTCTTGAAGTGTAAACAAAAAAACGGGAAATATCTTTTATGACATTGTTTTTACTGCAGTTAGTTGTACACTATGCAACTCAAATCAGCACCACTGTTTATCCTACATTATCAACCACATCGTAACGGTAACCCCCGACCTGATTCTTACATGGTATTCTGTTAGAATCGATATTCGGTGAGACGAAAAAATATAACCATGCGCAGATATTCAGATTACTACTTAAATAAGAGCCGATCGGGACAAACACATCAGACATACGTGCTCACCGGTTACGGGTGGGTTGGAGCTTCAACTGTACGAGAATGCAACTAGGTCATCAAAGCTATATCGTATTTTGTTTTTCAAACAGCTTCTGGCACATAGATACATCCCACTAAAAACAGTGTGCAGTTTTCCATTGACTGCGGAATTTGGTGGTTAAAAGAGTTATTCGGTTCTTGTGTGATTTCGCACTGCATTGATTGCAGCAATGAAGCAACGTTTGGAGGTAACAAAAAGGATGGAAATTGTGGACATCACAATAACGCTGATTGGTGCCAGTGTTGCAAATGATCTGTTCATTGAATACATAACATCTTTCACCAGAGAATTCACTATGGTTGCGGATATCCTCCGATGGGTAGTCTGTTAACACATCAATACCGCTCCCAGAATATCAACTGCCCGTCGTTTCAACGCCCGTCTGTTGCGCCCGATCTTTAGGTGGCTTTCTACGACATTTATAACATCCGAATAAAACTGGTACACTCTGTGGAAGGGATAGAATACAAATCCTTTTTACATGTGGAGTGTACTTGATAGCTATGATTCGTAATACAGGTTAACGGCTTTGCACCTGTGTTTCGTCAGAGGATGGAACTGCTTCCGTTTGTCACATGATTCGTTCCTACTTCAGATAGCTCTCACCTACAGAAAGTAGTAATAGCCGTTTCAAACAGTAGTTTTCTTGTACCGGACAACAGTTTGTCATTTGAACTTTCTTGTTTAGGTTTTCCTGAACAGGTATAAGTGAGACAAGTTCGTTTTTTTTGGCCCACAAGTTTTGATTTAAAAAATATGGAAATTAATGCATAACTTCTGGTATCCGGCTGAAAACTTTGATCGATAGCTGACCAGTAAGACCTAGTGATTTAGAACCTTGTGCTTTGAAAGCTTATCAAAAGTTCTGATAACACATAATAAAGGACTACAACTAATATAATAATACAGCCATAGTAAGAGGAGTGTAGCGCATACATTATTTGAATGACTAGGTGAGTAAATTCACCACATACATAGTCTGGTGTTCGTGCGCTTTGACGGTCTGACAAATGGTTGGCATTTCGCATACGTGCACTTCAAGACGCCTTGATGACCTCTTCCTGTTGGGCAGCTAAGGAACGACAGCCCCTAGGTGAGTAAGCCCAGGCGCTCGATCACTACATTCCTCGCTACAGCTGTTGGTCCAGTCATTCAACGCCAAGCGTGTCAGTCGCCGTGTGCTACGACATCCGTTGTAACTGCCTTGGTAACACAATCCGTGCAAACGCTGGTGGTACGTGACGACTGATGACTGGTTGTCCACTGCTGAATCTGTCTGGTAGACCTCACGTGTACACAGGTACATTTAGGAAAGACCTACCGTATTATCAACATCTCTGAAAAGGACGGGTGGGAAAATGTGTGATTTAGGGTTTCAGTGAGTATCATCTTTTCAGGATAAACGAGTTTATAAATCTCATCTGACTGATTCATTGCTCCGAGGTAAAAACGAAACACTGGTATTTGACACTGAAACGAAGTTCTGTGCTGATACTTTGGTCGAAAATGTTCACTAGATCGCTTGCAAGCAGAAGTACCAACGTTAGCTGCTTGTCGTTGTTCGTGGTTCTGTGGATGTTCATTATCTCCAATTTTTTACAACACTAAACTCAAGATTTTGGGAGTGTTGGTGAATTGTTGGTCGTTTCTAGGATCCATGTCAATGCAAGTTGTGTCATCAAGTGACCAGGAAGCAAAAACATACTACAAATGTTAGTCCTGTGGCTGCCTCTATTGTCGCTTCACTGACCACCGAAGTTCCCGATGAACCAGACTCACGAATAAAGGACGTTTTCTGTTTCACATTTCCTCAGCGTACGTTTTAGTTTCCTAAGTTTTTTTTTGTTTTTTTAGGGAGTGGGCTCCTTCCAGATGTCATTTGGCGATGTCAAGTACCATGTTCAACGTCATAAAATTTTCTCTGTATGGAGGCTTCGCACCTGATTACGAGTTACCGTTAATAAGTCTTCAGATTTTTCTTTAGATTTAAATGTTCCACATGAGCAGATATCACCTAATATACTTTACGTACGTTCATTTGTTTGGTTTCACAGGGAAATTAAAGATAAAATTTGTCCCTTTTGATGCTAGTCAGTATGCCGGGCATTTAATGGGTGTGGCTTGAGAAGGTTTGTGCCAGTTAACTCTCAGAGACGATAAGTGAGGGAGTGCGCGGTTGTGGAACAGGAACTTCACTCAAAGAATGTATGCAGTTTCAAAAGCTGCGGTCTTTTGGTGATGAATTGTGCATATCGAATTATCGCTTATCGAAAAGAGTCCTGTTTACTGTACCCAACCCAGAGTGACGCAAGCAGAGAGATGGCCAACATTTGACTTGGCAGGAAACTAAGTCGGTCACGAAGTTTGAGTGCTGTCTTTGCTTCTTGCCTTACAGGATGGGAGCTGCCTGATCCCCCGTGTGCATGTTGGAGACGCTGGAGGATATGGCTGCTAAGTGATGTCAGTGACATTGTTGTTGCCCATTTCTATCCAGATTGTCTAGAGGTAAAGGCACCTCAACATGATTATGGCGGGATAGAACTAGGTATTCCCCCACCCAGTTCTATTTTCTTCACAATAAGGACTCCGTGTTGAACACCGATGGTGTACTGCCCATGGTAATTTTTAAAGTTGAGAATCTTATTGCCCAAAATCATGTAAGCTGCTTGGACACCTACTGCGTCCTTACTTCGCCCATAACAGGTCCAACTTACAACCAGGCATGAAGTGGAGTAGCTTTCTTGAGGGCTGCGTTGTTAGAGAACCTCTTTCAGTAGAAGGAACTACATGGTTCACTTCCATCCCTAGGCGTCCATTCTTTTCTATAATACTATGCAGGTTGTACTTGGCATATCCGAGGAGTTTTTTAGTGGACTGCAGCCCCAAGACAAGTCTCAGATTATTTCTACCCAGTGTAAACTGCAAGCTGGAATTATCCAAATATATGCAACTGATCTCGTCTACAACGAGGAAAGTCAGTCTGCAGAATAAAATGCGTATTGCGGTTAAAAGCTATCCTGCACACTTCGCACAACAGTTCAACCACAACTGCAGAGAAATTCTTTTTTGAAAACATGAGTAGAATTTGGGAGTTTTCAGTCGAAATTTAGTTCCATGAGTGAGAAGTCGAGACGCAAAAGCTGAAGCTTATGAAAACTGGTCTCCAAACACACCCCGTAACCGGAGTCAGTTGATCGAGCGAACGATAGAACCGTATTTTCAGATTCACGAACCGCTGTATCAACCGCAAAGCACGTTCAGACTGCTGGTCACCGGCTTAACCAGAATACACACTAAAATACTAGCGTTTAGTTTGGCCGTGATGGCCGACCACTGGTCTAAAAATACATGTTACCTTGTACATTTGCATAAGTCCAGGATGTTATCAAGTGCATACGGTTTCGTCATGCTCTTGCACCATACGTTACATAGTTCACCGCGATAGATGGGTTGTCTTTTGCCAAACAAATCAAGATAAATATAATATCATTGGTGTAAGGCCGAATCCTGTCGGTCGCTTAGCATTCACTGTTATGTTGGAGTTAAACCACAAAACGCACCATACTGTACAGTGGCGTGTACAAAAGGTCCAATCTCACTGATGCAGAGCAACAAAACGAAATTATTCTAGCTGTAACGAAACAATCGTAAATTCTGCAGCGAGTTATAGTTGGTGACAGCTGCCTGGGATAGACAAGCATTTTTTACACATTGCAAACAATTAATGAACGATCCTGTGCAACGGTTCTATCAGTCGTAAGCGATTAAAACCTACAAGCGATGAGTTGGTCTCATGCTGATTTAGTACCAACTGCTTAATAGAAGATGAGCAGTGTCCCGTGATTCCTTGCGTTTACACATAGGCATTTGTAGTGATTTTTCTTTGGAGATGTGTCCGAACTTAAACACGTAAGTTTCCCCATGTACAACAGCTTGTTACCCTTATGGTCCTGTCAAAATTGAACATGCCCTCAGGTTTTCAGACTGAAGCGTGATTCGTTCAGATGACAGTACCCGTGCTAACACACAGTTGCTACTTCAGTAGCGGACGCTCTTACTAGATGAACATCCACATATAGATGAAACTACGGTTTCACTCACAAAACTTTTGGTATACTTTAAAACCTCTTGACGAGAAACATTCGCCAGGAAAACCCGAACGTCCGTGTTCTCTTCAGTTTGTTTTTTGAGTATACCTCCAAATCATGGCAGTTAGCGCATTTATCTTGGGGAACCTTAGTATAATAAGGCGCAACAAGCAAAGTCGTCGGCTCTTTTCAATTAATCCAGCAGAGTTGTTCGATTTTTTGAACGATTACAGTTCAGTGACAAGTTGACGTCATACAGCCGCATTCCTTGCGAAAACCTCGCTACTCAAAATCGGAAGTGGTTTTCCAGTAGCTCTGTGACACTCCCTTACATGAGCCCTCTATAGTCATTCAAAAATGAATTGGTATTACCTGCATTATACCCATCTCTGGGTAGGAGATCAAATTCTATCCAGAAGTTCAGTATCGATGGATAGTTTAGTGGCTTGACTATCACTCACCGCCTCTCATAGTATGGAGAATATCGTGTCCCACGAACTAACCAATGATAGATGTGAAGTTGGTGTACCTCTGTCATGGCTTAATATGCCCACACGCACCAAGAGGAGTGTATCAGATATTGCAGTTTTATTGCAAAGGAACAGGGGTTTGGAGTATCTGTATTGTAGATCTCGGTACCTTAACAAACAACGATCGTCCGAGGCTACGTCATGTCACTCTCACTAGTTAACAAATTATGGATGAGAATGAGGCAATGTTCCTTAATGTCAACCTTATAATTTTCAATTGTCATGAAGAAAGAGGATAGATCCCTCTCTCTGGGTCTTATTTCCTCCGCATGCATGTTTGCATACCAGCTAGCTTATGTGCTGTGTGGGCGCCCGGATAATGTGCCTTCAACACTCAGGTCAGCATGTGGCCTAGGCCTCCAGTAACACGTAGGTGCTTCCGCTAGAAAAGGTCTTACTAGAACAAAAGTCAAGGAAGGAACCTGGTATGTAATTGCTAACATGAAAGCAGGTGCGCACGCAAAATCCAACGCAAATGAGGATAACATAATCCGGTTCAGCCAGTGTTCAGTCACGAAGACAAGTCCTGGCATGGCGACCAGACAACACAGTGAATCGGTTCGAAGCGTGATTGGTGTTCGCCTTGTGGTGCATCTTCATTAACATTTTCCAGAGGGTTATCAACCTGTACCAAGTCGTCTACAAGTTTGCCACAGAATGGATAAGGCATCACGTTAAAGAAATTCCCTATTTGCAGTATCATTGGGGTGGATCACCTTGACCGTCATCCGTCTTCAAAGGGGACACAACAACGTAACGCAAAATAACCACGGTGACATCAGCTTGGTAGCTATGATATTGGTTATCTGCAGAAACAGATCCATAGAAAGCAAGCTGGGTCTCACCCTGGCCGAAGATTCAGCGACAGTACCCTTAGCTTGAGACAAGTTCGTGAACAGAGCCACTCTCCTAAACGTCCCACGTCTATCGCTTCTCTCGACCAGAGAACTGCATTTGACTCCGTCGATCGTCAAAAACTTTGGTGGTGCCTGGCCATCAAGGATTTCACTTCGCAGTTTATATCCCTAATGAGAGATCTGTGTAGAAATTTGTGTGGATGGGTGCAAGTATGCAGAATATCCGTGGTTAGAGCCCGAATTCACTCATCGGAAGTGGGTGGTCCAAATTCAACCTCTCCATCTCGACTGCTTTTGACTACGCTGGGGGAAACCTGGTAGTAACTTAGCTCTCGTGCTTCCTTCGGGTGACATGGCAGCTAGACAGAGGATGTTACGGTTAAACGAGTATACGGCAAGCTTTCGCCTGAGTTCACAACGTCCAGTAGTGTACGACAAGGCTGCCCTCTCGCCTTTCATCTTCAACGTTGCGCTATTGATATGGTGCTTGAAATTTCCCCGCCTGCGTCTGAAACCTCGAAGGTCGGCATGCTCCCGAGGTGTTCGGTCACAGATACTGAGTACGCGAACGACACTGGCCTTCTGATTCCGATTCTTGAAAAAAGCAAATCACTATAAATAACTTAAATAATTATGACACACGGCTTGGCATAATCGACAGCATAACGTCGGCGTTCAAAGGGTGATGCTTCGCTGCCGTACTAAGTGTGCACTTCATGGTTGTAGTGGGCTGGGATATTGTCAGGTCGCCCGCATCAAGACAGGGTACTCAACCAAAGCCTTTGGCTCGAAAGCCTGAAAGAAAGGCAGCGGTATGTGGTGGGAAATGCAGGCGCACTACCATTTTTGAACAAGTCGCCACACACGTTCTAAGCCACAAATTGGAGGGCCAGAAAACTGTGTTGGTCAGACTTAAAACCATTGACCAACCTGGTATTAGGCCATGCGAGTATCGCACGGACACCCTCCAGCATGGAGCAACGGGTCGCGGTGCACCAACCGTCCCACCATGGTTAGGTCGTCTCTTCGTGATGGAACCCAAACTTCATGCTTGCAGACGTGCCGATCGACGTGGAAGATAAATTGTCTGGGTGGCTGTATGAGTTTCGCTGGACCGGCTAGAGATGAGATTACTGATCGATTCGGTAAGGCCAGGGCAGCTTTTGCCAACCCCCGGCACCTATGCCGCCGACGTGATAACAGTTTCTGTTATGTTCAGAGATTACACTGAGACAGTGCTTAATGGATCTACGTGTAGGGGATATAGAAAGCCGTATTTGACCATCGGCATCTCCAAAGTATTGGTCCGGACTGGTTGGAGCATCGGATTAGCAACGCTGAGGTACGCTAAATGGTTTTGGGAAGGAGGAACTCTCGTGTGATAGATAATTTACTCAGGCACCATAGGTTACGCTCGTTGACATGTACGGAGGACCCCAGAGGACTATCTGTCCCACATAGCTGTCTTCGTCCAGCCCTCTGCTGAGTGGTAGCGACCAAGCGGTGAATGGTAGGTGACTTGTCATGAAAATACTAACCGGCAAACCCAGTTGGATGGATAACTATCACCCCTTTATATGGGGATCCCGACTTAACTCCTTAGCGGTTAATGACGTGGCTCGTGCATCAAAGCTGCTGTCTTCGGTGCGTAGCTGCCCAGTTTCCTGTTCCTTCAGAACAACAATATACATATGTCACTTCGAATGCGCTGCAGTACCTCCAATATCCACTTTCCGGCGACCGAAACTGCAGAAGCTAGAACCCTTCGCACATCGTTTAGTAGCAACCTTTCGGTGCCTAACCGCCATGCCACCTGGAGGTTGCACGAGGGTTGGGATGCCAGGTTGCCGAAGACTAGACAGGGAAAGTCGAGAGGTGGAGGTCGGGTTTGAACCACGGGCCTTCCGGTCAGTGAATCGGTACATGGTGGATAGCTGATAAACTGAACTGGAATATTGCAAATAACGTTGCCAGGTATCGCTCCTTGTGTGCACAGTTGAGTGCGAGAGAAAGTGATCGAGGTTGAAGCACCTTTTTGTGCTCTCGACTATTCCAACTACTGATGTTTATTCTTGCCACAACAAACGGTTGACTGATTCCGATTCGTCCAACTTGGTGCTTTTATCTACGGCTAGTTGGTACCAAATCACTAGGACCTCTTCACTCTCAGAATACCTATGGATTTTCTGGCGAAATTGTACGGGCTTCCAGTTTGGTTGGTTTCCGGCTCAGGGCTTATGCAACATGGTTCAAGAACCCGTTCACCTCATATGGTGAATGCATACCATTCAACACGTCTTATGGGGAGATTTTCGTAGGATCACGGAAGCGGTTGAACTGTGCTGTGGGACATTTACCGCATATCCTGCTCCAAATAGTTTAGCACGGACCTAAGATAACGCCCAACTTCAACTTTACTCATATTCCGTTACCGACAGAACAATGCCGCCGACTATTGGTCGGTGCAGTTTGTCGGTTAGGTTTATCAAGATTGTGGCCTGATCCTAATCCGCTTTCAGAATGGTGATTCTCTACTTTGAGACATTTACCACCCTCTGCTTTGACAAAGATTTTCCATTTCCGCTTGAAGTTTTTGAAACGAAGGTCCATCGTCAGGATTTAAGTCCTCTTTCTCTATGGCTTGCTCACTACGAAATTCAACTCCTCTTCCAGCGGGTTAGTGACCCACCTGATGAATCTACCAAGATGTGGTAACCGGCACGCTGCCCATTTTTCTGCGGTCTTACATCCAACTGCCGAAACAGGATATACTTCACCCCCGTCGCTTTGGCCTTGGCCATTTTTAAATTCACGGTCGAAGTTCGTGCTTGAGGCAAAATGCCCCGCTGGGAACATCATTCGAAGAATAATTTGGTGGCTTTGGTCAATACAAGTCATGAAGAGAGTTGGGGCTAATTGAGTTCAAGACCCAGTGTGCTTTAAGGAGGGTAAATCCGTGCACCTTTGGATGAATGGAGCCCAGTAGTATGCGAGAAATAGTTGTAATACCAGAGTAGACTAAATATGGAGACCTACGAAATGCTATTCCATGCCTACAATACTGTTTCACATCCACAGGAGTTGTGGAGCTATTAGGATGGGGCCAGGTACAATCTTGGCGGAATTGCACAACACGAGTGTACATACTAAGTAGGATCGGCGTTTTGTTTCGTCTCACTCATTATTTCACCTGCGAAACGCAACGCATTGGAGGTGAGTTTGTTCCGGTGTTTTGCCGAGTATCAATCCAAAGGTTTCAAGCTGAGAATGATATCAACGACCGCATTAGCAATGAAATATCACCAAGCTAGCAATTACCACCCCCCAATATGTTGACTGACGAAACCAGATAACACCTCTATGGCGCTGAAACTCGGGAAAATAACCTGTACCAGTGTCTACCCCACAGGTCACGCCATGAAATCCGTATGCCAGTGGACAGCTCTCCTCAAAACCAGCAATTCGATAAACCGTTCTCGGGATGGACACGACCCAGAGGTGGACAATGAAGTACGAAAGCCCCAACTGGTAAATCCACTTGCGTTGGTAATCGTCTGTCCGAGCGGGAACCCTGAGACGGGACAAACCCGGGGTTATTGACCCGAGTGATAATGCATCGCGCAGCCAACAGACAAACGGAATCGAAGACATCGACTCTTCAACAGCCCTTCTTCAGGCTTGTCGAAGTTTCCAGCAGCCTTATGAGTGGCGTGTTACTTCCAAAAAGTGCCATAGCTCAATACTGTGCCAAATGAAAGTGAGGGGGACTGGTACAACTCATTCAACTGAAGACCACCATAAACGGAAGATTCGGTGGTCTCACGTCAAAGCTGAATTCTGGCGCAAACAAAAGTATTCGGAGAGAACCACTGAACATTTAACACCAGTAAGAATATTGGGAAAAGACCTCCAGGGCGCGACTAACGTTCCCCCTGCTTCACCTCGGCAAACGAGGCTGTAGTAGCCGGAACCACTGTGCTTCGGCTCAAGGTTTGTAGCTGGAAAAGGGAACTATCCCAGGAATTCTGAACCACTCATCGCAGACGTGCAAAATACGTCATCCTAAGCCACTGCACTTGCGAAGCCGTCTGACAAGTGGTCAAAACCTCCAACTAGACAAAATTCTACTCCATCTATTCTACTGTGCACCAGGTCGGTGAGCCAAGAGGTACGAATCGTCTCTGGCAGGAAAACGAGTAAGCTTGTGTGACGCATTTTGGTGCCTATGTCAACTTGAAAGCTGTCTTCATGCGCCCGTTGAACGTGCTTTGACCTATCCGACAATAACGCGGATTTCTGGTGCTCTTGTTAAACTGGACGGAGTGGCGGCAGGTCCGAAATCGATCGTACCAAGGGGGGGGGACGTCCTACGCTGGTGAGGTGCTTTGCGACCAGTAACCGCGGACTCACAGGCGCCTTCCACCGTCCAGCTACAACAACCCTTCGGTGCCTAGCTGCCACGCAACCCAAGAGGAACACGAGAGCTGGGATACCGCCAGGTTGCTCAAGCCTAGATAAAGGAAGTCGGGAGGCAGAGGTTGGGTTCGAACGGCAGAGCTTCCGATCGGTACATTCGCGCTCTAAACAGTGAGCCATCTCGTCAGCGAACTAAATCCTAATCGCAAGTTTCCGTCTTGCGAATGAAAGTCGGACGCAGCTATCTAACTTACCGTTCGTCACAGCTTTCACAACCAGAGCGGAACGATAGCCAGTTGTTAGGAAAACGACCTAGCCAACTACGGCAGAGCTTCCGATCGGTACATTCGCGCTCTAAACAGTGAGCCATCTCGTCAGCGAACTAAATCCTAATCGCAAGTTTCCGTCTTGCGAATGAAAGTCGGACGCAGCTATCTAACTTACCGTTCGTCACAGCTTTCACAACCAGAGCGGAACGATAGCCAGTTGTTAGGAAAACGACCTAGCCAACTACGCGGCAACGGAGAAATCGGCTCGCTGACAAATAATGAATAACTTTATTGGGCCCGTAGTCTCCTTAAAATAAAGGCACTTCATCAGTAATTAAAGGCTGTATGTTGAAAAACGTCAACGAGATAACATGATTAAATAGGGTACGTTCACAGACTATGTCAAATCCGATGGACTGAATATCCATCAGATCTATGACTAGAGGTCCTCAGGCATGATCGACGGAGTACATATGTGAAATCAGATCCACTACACGGCAGCTGTATCCATATTCGTTGTCGTACCTGGAAAGTGAGATGAGCAGAGAAGAAAATAAACATACCACGCAACGAGCTTCACGAACGTGTCACTCAACTGGATACCCGCCTTCGCGTCAAAAATGGACGAAGCAGAGGAGCCACGGAAGTCCATGCTTACGACCTCATCCTCAGTGTAATCAAGGATACCCTTCATTGGACCCTCAGAAGCGTGTTTGATGGTTTCCATGATTTCGGTGTATTTCGCAGGCTTGGACAATCTACAGGTAAGGTCAACCACTGAAACGTCGGGTGTCGGTACTCTAAATGCCATGCCCGTGAGTTTGCCATTAAGATCAGGGATAACTTTGCCAACCGCTTTGGCAGCACCAGTGGACGAGGGGATAATGTTTTGATGGGCTCCACGCCCACCCCTCCAGTCCTTGTTAGAAGGACCATCGACAGTTTTTTGCGTAGCTGTGTAGGCATGGACAGTAGTCATTAAACCCTCGAGAATTCCGTACTTCTCATGAACTACTTTAGCAAGCGGTGCCAGGCAGTTCGTGGTACAGGAGGCGTTTGAGACCACATCCAAACCCTTGTGGTAGGTTTGATGATTCACACCAACGACAAACATCGGCGCATCCGCCGAAGGCGCGGAAATTATTACTTTCTTTGCCCCACCTTGAAGATGGGCCTAAAAATCAGGTTGGGGTAGAGACCACACTTACCTTGGCCTTGTCGATTGTTGTGAAGACGCCGGTGGACTCGACGATGTATTCAGCCTGATGGCTTCCCCAGGGTATAGCTGCAGGGTCACGTTCATTATGTACAGCGATTGTCATGCCCTTCACCATAAGATTGCCACCAACCACACAGACGTCACTTGGGAAAACGCCATGGGTTGAATCATACTTAAACATATATTTCATGTAGTTCAGATCAATAAATGGGTCATTGACAGCCACAACTTCCACTGTCCCTTTGTCTATTGCAGCCCGCAAAACGAGCCGACCGATACGACCAAAACCATTGATTCCAACCTTAGGTTTCGGCATCTAGAAAGCAAGTCGGAGGACGTGACGACCGGACCGATTGATCAGATCCTACGAATAGATGGCAGCATTTATATCGATGATGCGAATAAACACTTCGAGATCGGGCAAGGATAGCGAGTGGCAATTAAAAGGTCAGCTAGACAGATGAAAGACAAATCTCTGATTACGAAATCTTTTCTTCTAGAAGCTAGATCCTCCCAACCTAAGTTTGGCGCACAGTTTGAAATTTTCAGGGCAGGATCAGAAAAATTTGACGGAGGAGTGAGACCCGCTTGAAATAAAGCCAATTCATTAATTCTGATGCCAACCTTCGACGGGTTTTGTGTTTTCAGGGTCAAATATTTTGCTCTTTGTAGGCCAACGATCCATAAATGATTTCTTTTGGCGCTCTAGTGTTTCTTGACGTTTCGGCTGATGCAGACTTCTCGGCTGTTTCCGCAAAGTAAGACTTACCCCGACTAACTTCTCTTAAGGAGATTGGATGAACTGCCATACCAACAGTTCGAAGAAATTTTTGAGACACCTTACACCCATATGAGTGATTGGTCTGAGCGCATCGTTTACGTTGTCTACCCACCAAATTCCTGTCGCATGACATGATTTGAATGTTTTGTGCCTGTTGCCGGTAAATACATGAAAGGAAGGCGTTAAGTCAGTCATCTTTATTTTACTTAACTACCAGTTTAGCATCTGTGGCGCAAATATGAGGTGCGCTTTACGTTGCATCATGGAAATGTGAGCTGTTAACCCCGTACGACCACTAACAGCCCAGCAGCAAGTGCACCAAACTTTCGTGCAACTAGTCGCCGATGGGTGGGCAGTTAACCTCATGCGAGCTTGAGGCTTCTGTCTACTGCAAAGGCATGTGTGGAGTAATAAGGCTTCCAGGCTTTGACGAAACTTATGAAATTACAGACGAATTTGTATTCTTCCCCCTCTGGTATTCTAGTCAAAACACTAATCCCCCATACAGCTCTTATTATAAAAAATCTGTTAAAACCTTTGAAATCTTCACATAGATCAATGTGCTGCACTGCACTCAGGTCCCGCCAAAACATTCACGCCATGCTACGGCGGTCGCACGGACACCAAACCAACTTTTTCTCGTCGAGACCAATATCCTGGTGCATCACTAAAGGTTTCCGTCTACGACCATTTCCTTCTAGACACCGAGTGGACGTTCCCTGGACGTTCCCACCACCCGATTCGATACTCTATACCCAAATTTTTCTGCAACTCGACGGCTATTTTATTAGGTTTTGCTTTAATTCTTCAGGCTAGCAGTACCTAACAGGCTCAATCAAATTAGCAGCAGCTTGCGGGACGAATGTGACGAGCCATCATTCAAAATGTGGAGATAAATACGTGACGAATGAAACCTGCAGAATTTCCCAGACCATGCCTGCAGGAAGGAAAATCTGTCCCAGATTCTTCCAAACGTACACTGGTGAAATGATGTACATTAACTCCTGTAAATAACGCACTTTCTTTGTTCTTTGAAAGCTGGAGATTTCTATGATTTTAGCCCAGATTAACCACAACGGAGAAGAAGACGCTTGCATAATCCCCTTTACCAAAATAGTCCATTCCAGAATGCACAATGACGCTCTTAACTGAGGTAGTTGTTGATGCGCGACACGCCTAGGTAAGTTGGTGGCAGTTTGAGTGGGATTGGTTCAACCAAGTTTTCCTTATCTCATTTAAACCAGTCTGCGGTGGAGAGCCGCAAACCACTCCAAATCAGTTTACTATTCATTTAGAATAAGCGACAGCTCTAAACTCAATTTTCAATCCTTGACCATCCGGCTTCAACGTTGCCCTTTGGCCCTGAGCAGTTGAAAATTGTTGCGGTTATTCTCCACTAAGGTACGATAGGAAAAATCTCTCATTCTACACTCAGAAAAATTATCTCCGTTGTAACGTGTTGGCTGGCTTCGTTATTTTCATTTCAGACCAACTCTTTACCCTTCATGTTAAGTCGGTTTTCCTCTATACTGCTAATGGATCGATGGTTGCTCGAGAAGCTTTGTTGTTTTGGATGAAATTCCGTCAATTCGATAAAGCCAATCTCGGCTTTTAGGGTAGACTGACATTTATTCCCGCATCCGCTTTATTATGACGCCATTTTGTAGTATCCGCGAGGATCTGTTCTTTCAGGTGTAACAAAACCCATACTGTCCTGATGGTTTTAAATGCGCGCCTAAGATATTTCTATCTATTTCTTTCTTTTCCACGTAGATTCCCATTCCCTGGACCTCGATATGAAGAAGGAACGCGTGATTTTCATTGATGACAGCCCTTTTTCTGTTGACCTGTTTTGCCAGGCTGACGCTCGTCGGTTCTGACTTGTACACACATCCGTTTCGCTTGTTGCCCGTTCGTGGGGACGCCGCCCCTTCCGTGCTTTGGAATATATGTTCGTATTCCGTCAGTGTTGTTCTTAGTTGTGTGTTTGGATCGCGTGCCGGTTGACTGAACATCTCCCGTTTCCGTGCATCCCTCGTCGTGTGTGTGTTCGCTAACCTCCGCCCATTTACGTCCCGGTTCAGCTCCACGCGGTTTCCCGTCGACTGTGCGATTTTGACCCATTACAACTGGTGGAAATGAACCATCAAGAAAACGCCTCTCTGTCCAAGCAGCAACTAATGATAGTGACTGGAGTAAAAATGGAATCCCGATTGCCCAAACTTCCTACCCCACCGAGATTTTCCCCCGAGGAAGACTTCATGCTCTGATCCTTCCGTGCTCGACCATTCCTGGACTCGGTTCCCACGGACCGATTCGGCGTTTTCCTGGTGTCTCTACTTGATGAAGTAACCCTCCGTCAGGTGCCGGCCTCTGGTACTTTGTTAACATCCCGCCCCAAGGTCCTGTGGTCCCTGTTGGAGGAGCTTTCCGGATGTGTTCAGCTGGCCCCCATGACTCTCGAAAAATTCTGGGAAAGGAAACAGCTGCAGGGAGATACGGTCGACCAGTATGTTGCCGTATTGCGTGAAATCGCAGCAAAAGTCTTCCCGAATGAATCACCTGCCGACCGAAACAGCCGGATCCTAAAACGGTTTCCGCTCGACCTAAACAACGACCATTTGAAAGGGAAATTCGTACGTAAGCCCTAAATGACGTTAGCGGAGTCTTTGACAACCGCCAGATCGTATGAAGCTCTTTGGCCTATCCTGCCTTCTTTACCGGTGAACGTAGCCGTGATCAGCAGTTCCCAAAGACGCCCCGATTTACCCGCGCACTTCTTCGGTTTTCCTGGGCCACAATCAAGATGCCACTACTGCTAGAGGATTGGTCGTCACGCGCAGCACTGCGGACACAACCCTCCTATACAGAGGGTCGGTGAGTCCCTTCCAGTTAAATTGTCACTTGGTTCTCTGTCGTTAAATGAGACGTCTTGTTTCCCATTGTTAACCGTTTTTGGTCTGCTCAACGGCAGGAGTGCAAGGTTCGGCGCATCGTGTTCGGTTATAGAGAAAACAGTCCCAATGTCACCCGACGTACGCCAGTGTCCAGCACCTAGCTTAACTTCCTCAGACGCGAAACCAGTGGCTGAGTTTGGTCGCACGGGAGCTACCGTTAGATTAAGCGCTTTCGTCGCATCACATACTTTTGTATGCGCTGATATTGCAGCTGACGTAATATTAGGAATGGACTTTTTAGAACGGTATCAAGCCAACATCGACTTTGTTCGTCACGTTATGTGGCTCAACGGCTGTCGTATCCAACTTAGCCAATCAGTTTCCGCACTGATCAATGATACAACATGGACAGATGCTATGTTAACCGGTTGTGACGCTGAATCCAAGGACAAGCAACAGATCATTTCGATTGTTGCCGAGTTTCGAGAGCTATTAGATCATTGTTCGCCAACGTTGGGTCGCACACGAACACTACAACATCGGATAGACACGGGGAACCATCGCCCTCTGTTTTGGCCACCCAGAAGAATCCCAATACATTACCAGGCCGAGCTTGATAAACTAACTCACGAGGTGCTAGAGAAAGGAGTTATACGCCTTTCGACGTCACAGTGGGCATCACCAGTCGTATTGGTAAAGAAAAATGACGGGACACTCATGATGTATGGATTGTCGCCGTCTTAACTCGATCACTAGGCGCGACTCCTTTCCCCTACCTCGAATTGACGACACGTTAGACGCCGTCGCGGGTGCCAAATGGTTTTCCACTCTAGACCTCGCGTCCGGATACTGGCAAGTAGAAGTACATCCCACGGACAGGTGTAAAACAGCCTTCGTAGTCCCTTCAGGCCTTTATGAATTCGAAACCATGCCGTTCGGGTTAGCCAACGCTCCTGCCACCTTCCAACGTTTGATGCATACTGTTTTAAGGGACATTGTCCCACAATGTTGTTTAATATACCTGGATGATATTATCATACATGGAACCACGGTTCAAGAACACAATACCCGGCTGAAACAAGTGTTGGATCGACTGCGAGAAGCTGGGTTAACGTTGAAAAGATCAAAGTGCTGACTGTTACAACATCAGGTAAAATTTTTGGGACAAATCCTGTCAAACTGAAGCATGCATGCGGACCCAAAAAAGATTAACACGATTGGCAACTGGCCACAACCAAAAAAAGCAGCTGACGTATGCAATTTTATGGGACCGGCTTCTTATTACAGGAGATTTGTCAGAGTTCGCGAAAATTGCCGGGCATCTACACAAACTAACCGAAAAAACCGCACTTTTGCCTGGACTAGTGAATGTGAATCTGCTTTCAACCAATTGAAAACTGCATTGACAACCCCGCCTATCTTAAGCCTTCCAGATACTTCAAAGGCGGCAGGAAGTTTCATCCTGGATACCGATGCCAGTGACGTCGCAATTGGCGCAATGTTTTTGCAGTTATTTCCATGTGGACAGGAATGAGTTATAGCTTACGGAAGCAAAACCCTCGACAAAAGTGAGAGGCGGTACAGTGCCACGCGCCGTGAGATGTTATCCCTTGCGTACTTCGTTCAATATTTCCAACCGTACCTAGTTGGTCGTCCATTCCGCGTCCGCACCGACCATCAAGCACTGTAGTGGCTGCAAAACTTCCGAGACCCTCAAGGATAGGTTGCTAGATAGCAGGAAAACTACAAGAGTTCCAATTTGAATGCACTTATCGAGCTGGAAAACACCATGGAAATGCCGATGCACTCTCCAGACGCCCCATTGAAGCGCTTAATGCAGTGTTTCAAGATCCGATGGTCGAGACGGAGTGGAGTACAGCACAGCTGAATGACCCCTACGCTACTTTTATTTCCCGCCGACAATCCCACGAAACAGACCAGTATAGAGATGTCGGAAAACACGTTGATCGGCGGATTCTTCGGAATGCGTGGTCCGGCCTAAAAATGGTGAATGGCGTGTTGTATACACAGACTGATGACCGACTGAAGGTAGTCGTCCCAAAAGCGAAGGTAACCGAAGTGATCCGTATGATGCACCAACAATTGGGACATCCGGGACAATACCGGACGCGGTCTTCCATTTCCCAACGTTATTGGTGGCCGGGACTGCGTGATGATGTGATCAAGTTTTGCAGAGAGTGCGACCTGTGTCCGCGGATAAAGCCACCGACACCATCGGCGAAAGCACCGCTCCAGCCCATAGAAGTGTAAGGACCAAACCACCGAATCGGGGTTGAAGTCAGTGGTCCCTTACCGACAACCAACAAAGGTAATTGTTATATCCTTGTCGTGGGGGATCATTTCACTAAATGGTGTGAAGCTGTACCGATTCCTAATCAGGAGTCAGTCACTATCGCCAACGCTATAGTGGAAGACTGGATTATGAGGTATGGGGCTCCACTTATTATCCATTCCGGACAAGGATCAGCACTCGAGAGCCAGCTGTTCAAGGAAATGTGCGCACTCTCGGGGATACGGAAAACTAGAACAAATCCATATCATCCTCAAGGCAATGGACTGGTCGAGCGGACAAACCGCACAATCAAAACTATCTTACGTACGTTTATTGATAACTTACACAGTGGTCATTGGGATGACGTCCTACCACAATGTTTGTTGGCTTACAGAGGCACCCCACACACGTCTACTGGGTTCATGCCGGCCTTGCTCACGTTTGGGAGAGAACTCCCTCTGCCGGCAGAAATAATGACACCCCTAGCCCCCGCCGAAGAAGTAAATTTAACCGAATACGGAAGAAGATTGATGAAGACTTTCAGTGCAGCACACAAAACGGCGTATCGGCACCTGAATACCGCTCAAAGACAACAGAAGCAACAGTATGAAAATAAAGCGAGAGAGGGAGCATATGAAGTAGGAGATCTCATTTGGTTACACAGGCCTAGACCCCCTCTGGTACGTCAGCTCTCTTTCATAATCCATGGAAAGGCCCATACGTCGTCGTACTCAGGAGACCCGCTCTCGCTTATGGGCTTCGGGATATGAACACACCAAACGCGGATGTCATATCTGTGCATTAAAACCAACTCAAACCAGCAAACTCTTATGATCCCTTAAACACCGATCTGATTTCAGTCCCCCGGGTGCACTCCCGGTAGCCGAAAACACCGTTGAGGTCCCGGCACCAGGAGGTTCAGCGGTTTCTATACCACAATGAGGCACTGAGGACAGTGCCTTTGTCGACGGGGAGTTATGTAACAGAAACGAATCTCACCTGATGGTTTTAAATGCGCGCCTAAGATATTTCTATCTATTTCTTTCTTTTCCACGTAGATTCCCATTCCCTGGACCTCGATATGAAGAAGGAACGCGTGATTTTCATTGATGACAGCCCTTTTTCTGTTGACCTGTTTTGCCAGGCTGACGCTCGTCGGTTCTGACTTGTACACACATCCGTTTCGCTTGTTGCCCGTTCGTGGGGACGCCGCCCCTTCCGTGCTTTGGAATATATGTTCGTATTCCGTCAGTGTTGTTCTTAGTTGTGTGTTTGGATCGCGTGCCGGTTGACTGAACATCTCCCGTTTCCGTGCATCCCTCGTCGTGTGTGTGTTCGCTAACCTCCGCCCATTTACGTCCCGGTTCAGCTCCACGCGGTTTCTCGTCGACTGTGCGATTTTGACCCATTACACAGGCGTAATGATTGGCGTTCTCAGTGAAACCTAAGGTGCATACATTTATTAAACTTTCTTTCTCCATAGGTCAGCCAGGGAAATGTATACACCTTGACATTGTGTCAAGCCCGAGTAGATGGAGGTTGAGCGTTTTTCGCACTTTCCCTTGATGCATTGATCTGCCAAATAACAATCAAAGGATCAAGTAAATTGATAATCTGCCCCCATTTGGATTGTCACTTGCAGTAGTGGCGCTCTGCACAAAACCGGACCCTCTAAACTTTCCAAATCTTGGGCATTTCCCATGTGGAAAAAAGAGAACTAAGACGCCGGATAACGCTTCCCTCGGTATCTATTTGATCAACCTGTACCCTTCATCCTCAACTAATATCATTCTGAGGAGACCTCATTTGGTACTTCTGCATCCGTAATGGTTCTATCAAGTTCTGTTTCCCAACCCCACATGGCAAGCAAGCACCGAAGCAGGCTAACATATTAGAAGTGCTTTTGGCTATATGGCTGATCCAAAACGACCTTGTTCCTCCTACATGTCCTCCCTACGTAGCTACCCAATGATCTAGCACATCAGTAACAATACGATGTGATTTCCGCCACTGAATGAGTAGTGCCGTATCCTGCATAGCCATGAACCTGTCCAACATTTCATTAGCTGTCATGGCCAGAACATTTCAAATTTCAATGTATAAATTGTTTGTTCGGAGAGCCCTTTCGATTGGTGAGATGCGCCCGGCTGATGATCCCCAGAGGAGGTGAGACTACTGTACAGTGTGTCTTGTCTCTTTGGTACGGATTGGTTTTGTATGGATATCGAGTAAAAGTCAAGTATACTACGGGGATGAGACCTATTCTCAACTTCAGCGAGCAAGGTTATGCGAATGACTTGCGTTTAGAGGACACGATGACTCAATTATTCTTTTCAGGTTTTCCGCTCCGGTGATCTAGTTGGCTACTAACTGAATCAACTTTGGGGCATAGAATACATTGGTCGTTAGCCGAGAGGCATTCGTTTTTCCCAAATTTACGTGGATCAAATGTACCTTTTGAGTAACAATCCTGCAATTCGCTCGTGCATGCTTATACAAAAACCAATATAATCTAACTTATTTCCATTGGAATTTGTTTGAATTCGTTTATTTTTCATTTTAGGCGCGCAATCAGTTATGAAGTTGTAGCTCTGTCGCTACGGACATCGGGCATGTTTGTTAGGAAATAGGTTGCTGTCCTGTTTGATTAATCACGACTCCCCACCTTCTGAGGCAGTAGAGACAGTGTTCAAATGACTGTCTACAAACCATTTCAGTCTTTTCAGCGAACTTTACTATACTAAACAGTCAGCTTGCCTTGAACAGCAGTCCAAAATTGAACAGAAACCTGGTTTACATCAGGCATTTCTGACGCGGAGGTCTCGATGGACTGCTACTTTGTTTTTCGAGCTGACTCAAAACGCAGGATGTTAAGCGGAGTTGCTTTATATTTACGCGCAGGCATGACCATCCTTCTTGTCTTTTCCGATACCGCTCCTGCACCTTTTCTGATGCACTGTGGTCCCAGAAGTTCCGCTACGCTGGACCGATTTTCCTCTCGGAGTTATATACCGGTGCCCATCGAGTCCCACGGAAGATAACCGAAAACGCATAAAAACGCTTGAGCAATCTACACATGTCTTGTTGGTGGGCGATTCCAACGCCCCCAAGACCTCCGAAATAGAACACGAGCGCTTCGGATCCAGTGGATATCGTCTGGCCTCAACGCGCAGAAGGGGGTTGTCTTGTGCAGTAGTTGATGAACGTCCTATTCTATAGAGACCTATTTGGTTAGAGGCCATCCTTAGTTACACCCTGACAACGTTGGTTGGGACGAGGTCCCTGGGGCAGAATGCAGGGATGCACATTATTCCCTGTGGACTCCAGATATCACTATTGGGTCACTCGTGGGTTCCCCGCTCCTGTCCCCCAAAGGGAACGACGTTGATCAATTTCCGCATCAATTCTTCATGCACCTAGACAGCAAAATTTTGTTTTTTATTGAGCAGTCCCTCATTCTGCCCCAGGGGCCTCGTCGTATCCAAACTTGTCAAGGTGTAACTGCGGACGGCCGCTAATAAAACTGATCTTCACAGAGGAGGGCATTTATCAACTATTGCACAAGACAAACCCATTCCGCGCGTTGCGGCAAGACGATTTTTATCCAGGGATCTTGATGGAAAAGAACAAAACCGACCCGGAAAACTTGGGCCAAAGCCTCATTCCTGTGTATTAATCCGTGAAGGCACTAAATGGATGGATGAGGGATAAGTTAAAGGTATTTGTGCGTGCAGTACTTGATTGAAACACCAGTGTCGTTTGTATTACAAGTGAGTATACTACTAATGCAACAAGTGTCCAAAAAATCAACGGAAAGTTGAAAAAATTCAAAGAAGCTATCAAGTTGAGCGCATTTGTTAACAGCGAACAATACACAAAGCTCGGATCGTCCAGTTTATTTTTGTCCAAAGGGGCAAGGAAATTATCTGGCAGTCACCACTTGTTATCTGGATCACATTCAACAGGCTTACGAGTTTCGTTCGGTCGAATTTTCTCAGATCACCGGCTAATCGAAGATGAGAGTGCATGCGAAGGGCCCTGCAGAAGTATGGAACATCGTCATGTGAAGCGTGGTAGTTTGTAGCCGAAGAATTTGGCAGGATTCTTACGATCAGGAACATGAGCGACTACCACCGCAAGTGGTGACGACCTCGATTGAGATTAAGTGACAGATGGTTGGTTTTTGTTTTAGCAAATGATATGCCTTTGGTCCTGGCAAATCTTCAAGAGTCCAGATGTGTGGCTGTGCTAATGTCGGAGGAGGGCTACACCAGTCGTCTATACCTCGCCGCATGGCAGAAGATAGTGCTATTTCGGCACTTCCCGAATGTAGTACTTGCCATTGCAACACACGCTACAAACCGGCTTAAGTAAGTCTTTTTGAAGCAAGTTTGCTGGTCACTGATGGAATGAGTACCGTACGTCCGGTTAGGTATGCCTTCGTAGAAAGCAAACAGATTACCCCATGGCTTGTTAGGGGGATAATGGGCAAGGACTATCAAGTAGACTTTCACCAGGGTCAAGTTAGTGGCATAAATGCAAGCAGTCGGTGTCGTGTTTGGTTCCGATGGCATATTGTGCCACTTCCACACTGGCAAACGTGTCATGGAGCGCGTGCCTATTATACAGCATGTGTATATCTGTCACAGTCAGTCTGCAGACAGCAGGCACGTGCATTATAAAGGTTGTTTGTCGGATGACTATGTATACCTCTTCCTTTGTTTTGAGGATTTTGAGCGCACAGCCCACATATATTTACTATCACCGTGTTGGAAGCAACAAGTTGAGGTAAGTCTACGTTATCTCATTTGGGCTTCGCGTTGCAATCACCCAAGTTCTCCTGGAGAGTTGGCACTAATAAATGCGCGTTCCTCCTCTGACAGAGAGTGCACCTACCCTTCACCTATTTTTCTCGCTATCGAAGGCCAGGTCCACTTTAAGAAGTAAGTAATATTATTGTTGATTCCCCCTGTGAATCAACGGTGTGTTGATTCCTGAATCAACGGTGAACAAGGGTAACTTTCCTTGTTTTCTGACTACTCGTGAGTAACATGACTACACCTGTTTATTATGATATGATATCGTTTTCTTGCTGCTCGTTTTCCCCCGGCTTTGTTCCTACTTAAGATCTGCTTATCCCTCAGTAGGTGATGTCAATATTTGTTGCCCGTCGGTCATTGCCTGCAAGTTCGCCTCGATTGCACCTATTTTTTGAGCGCCCACTCCGACGGAAAATCGAGCTGACCGGGTATCGAACCCGGACCCTCCGGACGGCAAGCAAACGCGCTACCAACTTCACCGACCTGACGTCCAGGGCGGCTGGTTATTTTGTATTACACATGTATCACGCCTGCCAGATAGCCTTTATTGAGCTTTGTTTTAAACGGACGAAACCGCGTAATCTGACCTGTCGCGCGACACGAGCGGCTGCGTCGACGCCGACTGAAAGATAGTCCCTCACATCCCGAACATACTGACTCCTGCGCCGTTACGGCCAATTCACACTGTCAGACTGCCCCGATATGTATGTTTGTACATCGTTTGGTACTTACTTCTTGTTGCCCCTATAGAAATCCGTGCTGTGACAGTGACTACTTCCCGCTCCTGCAGATTGCGTCATTGTTGATTGTACGTTTTCTTAATTCATGATGCTTACTAATCCGTTTTTCTGTAGAACCAGTTCCTGTCAGTCTTCAATATATCATCTACTGCCCCACGTCTGTCTGCTCCTATTGACTACTGGCTACGAACTGCGTATAATCTAATAGTCGCAATCGTCCTGTGAGATCCTTAACCGTCCGGATCTTACAAAGTTAATCAACAATAACGGCAGTTAATCAGTAACGCAACTCAACCGACGTTTCGCCATGTCTGACGAACATTCCACCGACCTTCCTCCACTCGATTACTTCCCGCCGTCGCCCAAGCGAGAGCTCCCTATAGATCTGAAAGACAGAGCTGCATGGCTTGAAATGGAGATGGCCAAAGTCCGTCGCGAAATGGCTAACCTTCAGTGTTCTGCTACCGCTACAGACAGAAAACCCCAAGACTCCGTTAGACCTCCATCTCATCCAGTTGACCAGGAGGGGGCCATCACCCCCAACTACCATATGACGCCTCCAAAGAATCCACAGACGACGTCCATAACGTATCAACATCTTCCGGAACTGCTCAACCTCTGTATGGGTATGCCTCAGAGAAAGGTACCAAAGTTCGACGGTAACCCCTTGAATTACTGGAAGTTTCTGAGGGGTTTCACCAGTGGGGTCGCCCAATACGTTACGGATCCCGCGAATCGACTAGCCTTCTTGATCGATGCATGTGAAGGTGAAGCACGAGAAGCAATCGATCACTGCACGATACTTGAGCCGGAACACGGCTACGCAGAAGCCTGGAAGATATTGGCTCGCAGGTTCGGCAACCCCTCGACGATCGCAAGACAGTATATTGCGTCAGTCACAACCGGGCCGCCCATCAGACCGAACGACGCCAGCTCACTACTCAAGCTGGCCGACACAATGAAGGCTTGTTGGTTGGTACTATCCCAACTGAACTACTCATCAGAGCTTAATACTAGAACAACCATAGGCGCTATTATTAGCCGCCTTCCGACTGCTATCCAGTCACAGTGGTTCGACCGGGCCTCGGAAATCCTTAGGAAGAACCGAGAGCCCAGTTTCGTCGATTTGACCGATTATGTTCTAGACAGAGCAGATGCATTATCAGTTAGAGAGTCTTATCTGCCGAATGTTTCCCAGCCGAGCACCAGCAAGTCAGAACGCCCCCGTAGCTTTGTGACGGCACCATCGCCAAGGCTATCCACACTTGCGACGACGTCCGCGGCTAATAAGCCTGGAAATGGAGAACATAGCCCGACGATGTCCCGTCCGTGCGTGCACTGTGGTAAAATGCACTACCTCGATCAATGCTCGCAATTCATTCGCTTGGACGTTGATTCCCGTGCAACGTTCATCCGCTCAGCTGCACTTTGCGAGCTTTGCCTCAAGCCAAGGCATAACGCGAAACAGTGCCGCTCGAGGCGATGTTGCGGACTTAATGGCTGCCAAGGTCTACATCACCCATTGCTCCATCCGCCCACTCAGCCTTCAGCTAAGTCAGTGGGGCCAACATGCCAGGAAGAATGCCGTCCAGACCTCAGTGTCAACTGTGCCAGCGGATCGTGTAATCAGACAATCGTGGCGCTCGGCGTACTGCCTGTAACTCTTCGCGGTCCCCGTGGAGCTTATAGAGTCAATGCACTTCTTGACAGTGGTTCAGACTGTACGATGCTGAAAGAGGATGTAGCCTTAAATCTCGGGCTATCGGGATTGCCTACAAACATAAGCGTTGCCACCCTCAACGGCCAGAATGAAGTATCGACCACTCGGGTCAGTTTTGAGATAGATACATCGCCACCGACCGAGACGCCGCAATCTATCAAGGCGTGGACTGTTCGTCAGCTCCCATCGATTACTCAAACCTTGCCAACGAGAGAGCAGTGGTCCAAGTGGAATCACTTGAAGGGAATTCCGTTCGAGACTGCCGGAAGCCAACCAATATCCCTCTTGATCGGGATGGATGTACCGATGGCGCATTGGGTGCTGGAAAGCCGAACGGGCAGGCCACACGAGCCTTACGCTAATCGAACACCACTCGGTTGGGTCCTTTTTGGGCCGGTAAGTGATACAAACGACAGGCTGGCTAGAATCAACCAGCTCAGCTGCCATGTGGCAGACAGTCTGGATTCAAAGTTAGAGGCCATGTTTGACATAGAGTTCAGAGACCCACCATCACACAAGCGCTCTGCGTCCCAGGCTGACGAACAGGCACTATCTGTTGCAGAGTCTTCGTTGAGATTGACAGATGGACATTATGAAATTGCTCTGCCCTGGAAGGCAGGTTGTCCGAGCTTACCATCGAGTTATCTCGTTGCTCGACAAAGACTCGACTCCCTTCGTAAGCGACTTATTAAGGACAGACATCTCCATGATCTCTATGCGTCGGCCATCAATGATTATCTGATAAAAGGATATGCCGAGCCGGTCAATCCTCTCCTGGAGACCGAACGCACTGGACGAACTTGGTACTTGCCACATCATCCGGTGGTTCACCCCCACAAGCCAAATAAGGTGAGAGTTGTCTTCGATTGTGCATGTCAAGTCCAAGGGAACTCCCTGAACTCACAGCTGCTTACTGGTCCAGACATCGTGAACAGTCTACTCGGAGTCCTTCTTCGTTTCCGCCAATATAGGCACGTGGTCACGGCAGATATCGAGTCAATGTTTCATCAAGTGAAGGTACCCGAATCCGACAGAGACGTGCTGCGTTTCTTATGGTGGGAGCGCGGTGACGTTGAGCGGGCTCCAAAGACTTACCGTATGACTGTACACCCCTTTGGCGCAACTTCATCTCCCTTTTGCGCCAGTTTCGCCCTAAAGCATGCCATCAGGAGCTATGCTAACGTGTCGAACCACGCTGACTTATTGGAAGCGGAACGGTCATTTTATGTTGATGATTTGCTGCTAAGTGCCACTTCTCCAGAACGTCTTGCGACCATCGCCTTTGATCTACAGGCAGCCCTGGCAGCCCGCGGGTTCCGGTTGACGAAGTGGTCGACAAACGAACCTATCCTCTTAGCTAAAATCCCTGTTGAGGATCTTGCGCAGCGAAATCTTGATGTAGATCTACAACCACCTTCGTGGCACCGGGCGCTTGGGGTCCAATGGGACATGTCGACTGATGAATTCCTGTTCCAAGTGGATATCCAGTTTGAAACTCCCACGAAGAGAAGAATGCTGTCACTTATAGCCTCTCTGTATGACCCCATGGGATTTGTCTGCCCGGCTCTACTACCTGGGAGGCTGCTGTTCCAACAGCTTTGCAGGCTTCAGGTCAAGTGGGATGAAGAAGTAAGCGCCGAAATCGTGCAAGTGTGGCAAAAGTGGAGACGTTCCATGGTCGCTCTCACCCAATTGAGAATTCCGAGATGTTTGTCGTCTGAGGACGCTGTTTCCCAATCTTACGAACTTCATTGCTTCTCGGATGCCTCAGAAAGGGCCTACGGAGCGGTTCTTTATCTTCGATCACGAAATGAGGGCCGCCGACAGTGTTACTTTGTGTGGGGCAAGTCTCGTGTTGCCCCTCTGAAGGCCGTCACGATTCCTCGTCTGGAGCTTACAGCCGCCCTGCTGTCTGCGAGAATGGCCACGCAAGTGAGAGAAGAGTTGTCTCTGCCGATCACGGCTACTACGTTCTGGACGGACTCGATGATCGTCCTTCAAACACTCCGCAACACAACTACGCGTTTCCAGAGTTTTGTCGCGAACCGCAAGGCAGCCATACACGAACTCACAGATGTGCGCCAGTGGAAGTATGTTGAAGGTAAAAACAACCCAGCAGATATCGCATCGCGAGGTGTGTCTCCAACAGATTTAGGGCGCAGCTCATGGATCCGAGGGCCGCCTTTCTTGCTAGAAGAAGAGTCGTCATGGCCAGCAGAACCAGTTCTACAATCTGAGCTTCCCCCAGAAATGATAAAGAAAACCCAGAATTGCACAGTTGCTTACGTACAGTCGACCGTATCTTGGTTGGATAAGTTTAGTCACTATGGCAGTTGGATGAAGCTCTTGAGGGCCATTACGTGGCTCAGACGGTTTTGCAATCTATTCGGAAAACAATCCAGGTCCACGACGGACCCCGTTCGTCATCTGACTCAACAAGAGATAATGAAGTCGTCAATTTACGTTTCAAAGTTAGTTCAGCAGGCCGCGTTCCCAGACGAGCTCCGCTTACTGAGCAGAAAACCCGACGGAGACAAGCGTACTTTGGTCTCGTCCGCCAGTCCGCTTCGAAAGTTGAATCCTTTCTACGATCACGGTATACTTCGCGTAGGAGGTCGCCTCCGATGGGCTGCTTTACCTTTCGAGACTAAGCACCCTATTATACTGCCAAGGAAACACTTCGTCACCACACTTATCATAAAACATTACCACGAAAGCAACGGCCATGTGGGCGTTGGGCAAGTGCTGGCAGCTGTGCGCAACAGATACTGGGTTGTGCAGGGACAAGCCGCCGTCAGGTGCGTCCTTTCGTCATGTTATCACTGCCGTCGATGGTTTTCGCCGCCTTGCTACCAAGTGATGGCCCCCCTTCCAACTGAACGAACCAACTGCAGCAGTAGACCATTCGCCTTCACCGGGGTGGACTACTTCGGACCTCTGTTAGTCAAACGAGGACGCGGTACCGAAAAGCGATATGGCTGCGTATTCACTTGCATGACTATGCGTGCCGTTCACATCGAGGTGGCCCATACCTTGGACACGACTTCGTTCCTGTGCGCGTTCTCGAGATTTGTCGCTAGACGAGGTAGTCCATTAAAGCTATATAGTGACAACGGTACTAATTTTAAAGGGGCCGAAGCTGATGTGAAGGAATGTCTTCGAAGATGGGATCAAGATAAGCTGGCGACCAAGCTACTAGAGCACGAATGCGACTGGGTATTCTCAGTACCGAAAGCCAGTCATCGTGGAGGTATTTGGGAAAGGTTGATACGAAGCATCAGGCGAATTTTGCGGGCCTTATTAGGAGACAGACTGATAGACGACGAAACGCTGCAGACAACTTTGACTGAGATTGAAAAAATCCTCAATGACCGCCCATTAGTAAAGCTGACTTCGGACCCCAATGATTTCGCAGCTCTAACGCCGAACCACTTGTTGCTTCTGAGCGCGAATCCTTCAACGGCCAGTCATTGTGCTGACTCACGGAATCTAACAAAAACCTGGAGACATGCCAACCACCTAGCCGACCTGTTTTGGAGTCGTTGGATGAAGGAGTACCTCCCAACCTTGCAGACGATGTCAAAGTGGCTTAAGCAAGGGAGGAGTCTGAACGAAGGTGACCTCGTTTTGTTGGGAGATATCTCGACACCCAGAGGGCAGTGGGAGAAAGGCATTGTCGAAAGAGCAGTTCACTCGACTGATGGGGCAGTCAGGGAAGTGATCGTAAGAACCAGTCGGGGGGCATTACGTCGAGACGTCCGCCATCTCTACCTATTGGAGGCCTCCGGACAAGATGTTGTATACTGCGAGGAGCGGACAGACAGAGTGGCTGATCGGTCTGCTGGCTCAATCTCCACGTAAATTTATGGCTTGGGGAGTGTTGATTCCGCCTGCGAATCAACGGTGACCAGCGGTAACTTTCCTTGTTTTCCGACTACTTATGAGTAACGTGACTCGCATCTGTTTATTACGACACCGTTTCGTTTCTTTGCTCGTTTTCCCCCCTGTTTCGTCCCGGCTTAGGGTCTGCTTATGCCTCAGTAACTGATGTCAATACTTAATTTGCCCGTCCGTCATTGCTTGCAAGTTCGTCTGGATTACACCTATTCGCGAGCGTCCACTCCGACCGAAAAGCGCGCCGACCGGGTATCGAACCCAGAGTCTGCGGACAGCAGGCGAACGCGTCACCGACTACACCAACCGGACGTCCAGTATAGCTGTTTATTTCGTATTACCTATGTATCGCACCTGGCAGATAGCCCTTGCTGAGCTTTGTTTTAAACGGACGAAACCGCGCAATCTGACCTATCACGCGACACGAGCGGCTGCGTCGACGCCGACCGAAAGACAGTCCTTCAAATCCCGAACGTACTGACTCCTGCGCCGTTACGGCCAACTCACACTGTCAGACTGCCCCGATATGTATGTTTGCACATCGTTTGGTACTTACTTCTTGTTGCCCCTACAGAAATCCGTGCTGTGACAGTGACTGCTTCCCGCTCCTACAGATTGCGTCATTGTTGATTGTACGTTTTCTTAATTCATGATGCTTACTAATTCGTTTTTCTGTAGAACCAGTTCCTGTCAGTCTTCAATATATCATCTACTGCCCCACGTCTGTCTGCTCCTATTGACTACTGGCTACGAACTGCGTATAATCTAATAGTCGCAATCGTCCTGTGAGATCCTTAACCGTCCGGATCTTTAAATTATTTACATACCTATACTTAGATCACTTCCTCGTCTGTCTGGTTACACTTGTTCCAAAGCCACTATCACCAACCTTCGTCCGCCTGCGTGAACGCTTGACAGGAGGGGTGGATCAACTGCAGCCGCTGGAACTAAGTGGCTACAAACAATAATGAGCAGCTTATTGTTACGAAAAAATGCCGCTTCACCAAGTTTCGGCGTATGTGGCCAACGACTTGCCATTTGTCAACGAAGGTAAATCAACTCGACCAGGATGGTGGTTGAGGGACACGAACTTGGATTTTGCGCATAATACCACCTCGACTCTAGTAGTACTGCAACTAGCCAGCTATGTGCTGACGATCTTTACACTTTTCAGCAAGGCAAGTCCGCAAGTGATTGATTTAATTTTTGTACTTTGCCTCCGGCCGGTCCACAAGGCTCACGGGCGTGCTTGTTAAGTATTCTGCAAAGAAAATGTCTCGCCACGTTAATGTATCGAAGCACAGAATCCAAGCACACTGTGTGCGCATGATCGGCCCAAGTGAGGAGCCTATCAACAGCCGTGTGTTGATACCATATTACTATTGCTAGTACCGTAAGGAGCCAAATGGACAAAGGAGACTGTGGTGGCTTCATATGACGCGTGTAAGGCCCATGAGTTTCAGCCTGTTATTCATTGAACTTTCCCAATTACGGTGGTAGTCGCGAGTTAGCCAGTTGAGCATCCGCATGTTAGTCGTGTGTATCAACCAGGTTCGTTCAGCTGTCCACCATGATCAACATAGTTTCCATGTAGCTAGTTGATTTGGCCTCGTGAAACCCTAGCCACATGTTAGTCTTGTGCCTCAACTGAGTCGTCATTGCAATACCGTAGAAGCAACGTCGGCCTATTTCATTTAGGCTTAGACTGAGTGGTGGACGTTATGATCAGCAGCTCACTATGTACATCCTTCGCGGCAAACTAAAGAAACTGCCCGGAGTTGGCTATGGGGAAACCTTGGGAACCCACCCCATTTCGTAATGAAGAGCCACGCTGCCGACAAACAGCACCTGAATACCTGCAAGCTTTACGTTCTTCAAAGCTGGTATGGCTTCTCCGAATATACGAATTGCGTCTGAAGAAGCGATTACTCGCGACAGCTGTTCCCGGGGTTCCGAAGACGCAGGATTAGACATATGTCCAGTAAAGTCGAAGATGCAAAGCCGAATTTGGTTACGGCATTGACACTTTCATATATTTCACGTCAAAGAGTACAGCTTAGGCTCCGTGAAGCTTCATAAATTAGTACAACTTCAAAACTATCTGCAAATTTCACCCACTTTATTTGATTCATTGTTTTACCGCGAGCCGCGATATCTTATTACGATCAAATACATTTCCGATGTGAGGTTATTGATGGCCTTGAGGATTTCAGCACTTAAACAAATCAAAGATACAGAGAACTTGAAGAAACACATGGTCATAGAGAATAAATAGATATTCATAACTATGAATCGGCGACAGTTTACTCGCCGTCGTTTTTGAAGAATAACAAGCAGCGGAGTTTTTTAAAAGATAGTATTGTGGTACTAAAAGCAGTGAGTTCTTTATTCAATAAAAAGGACGTTTAAATAATAGAAGTAGCATCACTAGCTCATGTTGTTTACGAAAATTGGGAGTTTTAAAATACAAATTTTATGTTCGAAATCGGTTTCGTTTTTTCATCGTGCAAATAAGTTAAAGAATTGCTCGCAGTTCAATCTATTCACAGAGTACACGCAAGCCACTGTTGATTTTCATCACTAACATAACATTCAACAGATGACCCCTGTTATTTTGCGCCCATTTTCTATTTTGCATCTAATCTTAACCATGACATCAATTTAACCGATTGCCTCCTGCAGCTATCAATAGATCACAACAGATGTGGGCGAACTGGATGCCCGTCGAACTTGAAACGCGATATGCAATGCCACACCTGCAAGGCCTGATGACACCTAAAATGCACGGGTTTACAGGACGACCAGATCAGCCGATTAGCTAACTCTCCCGACCCGTTCGTCTGGGCAAGCTTCCTCTACATTGAGGGTGGAATGCATATCGGAGCTAAGAAGATGGCCCCCGAAACGAAACTCAAACTCAACTGCCGAATCAGAAACGCCAACGCAAGTGTTCCTCTTTGATGGACGTGCGACGCAAAACCGGAGCTTCTTTCTAAAGCACTGGAGGATACAAACACATAGAATGCAGTAACCTGGACGTTGGTTGATAAAAAACATTCTTCGCTGAACGAGTACATTGCGCTATCCATCCCGGGTTCGCTGGCTTCGGGGAACGTCATACAGTTCTCTGACGCGGTAGTAAAACTTCCACAGTATTCCCCGTAGACAGGCGTTTAAGAGGAATCAGATTGATAATCCGGGGGTCATTCTCCGGAAAAATCCAACGAAGCTGGCACAGTCGTTTGTCAGCAGTGTCCTCACTAATCCTGATAACATCGCTTCACGCAGAATGGTTACGCCACAAGCGAAGCAAGTAAATACTTGGGCTTCTTGTCGCACTTTCCTCCCCATTTGCCCAACAGAGGATCTTGGAGCCGGTTGACAGCATTCAAAAGCCCTACCCAACGACCAGGTGCCTATCTCAGGATCGCCCTCCAGCAGCGCGAAAGCTGGGTGACAGGAGATAAAGTGTAGAGTCACGAAACAGGCTTCCGCTTGGCGCCAGTCCAGCCGACCCAAAATTCATGACCAAACCGTTTGTGTCCATAGCCCCTTGAGCTCCCGAAAGCATGCCGACGCAGCCGGCCGCGTCTCCGGCCAGCTATTTCTAATCGACCACCACAGACTCCTCGGCCAACAAAGGCAGTGATGGCATGGGGGATGCAAGCCTCACATGAAGCAGCGCCCAAGGTAAGTAGAGCTGTCAGCGCCTATTTCCGCAACCGACGACAAATTTGAGCTATGAGTTTATCACCAAAGTCACAGCTTCTGAGCTGGACTGAGACAGAATTTCGGGGACAAGCAACGTAATCGACCGACAAATCAATCACATGCATTGGCCTCGACATTGAAGAATCCTGCGACCACCGGACCACCATTGAGGATCTGAAACTGCCAGTCTCCTACTCCAATCCTTCAAAAGCGGCCTCTCTACTAATTTGAGCTGTTTATCACCAAAGTCACAGCTTCTGAGCTGGACTGAGACAGAATTTCGGGGACAAGCAACGTAATCGACCGACAAATCAATCACATGCATTGGCCTCGACATTGAAGAATCCTGCGACCACCGGACCACCATTGAGGATCTGAAACTGCCAGTCTCCTACTCCAATCCTTCAAAAGCGGCCTCTCTACTTGTGGACACAGTCGTTGCCCGGGACACCGAGAGCCAAAGCAACAAACGTGATTGCAGAAAACCAGAAACCCCCGTACATCCTCGTACATCCAGTTGCGCACGCTGATCACCGGCGGATCGGGCATCCACACAAACACGAAAGAAAGGCGACTGCAGCCAAACAAGCCACATAGGATTCGCCAGATCAGAAAACTGCTAGCTGGCTTCAAGGTGTAGTCATCTACGAAAAAGAGCCTCATGAGAGCGCAAACAGAAGCACTACTTCTTGGTGCCAGCACCCAGCGCTCAGAGCCTCACAGAGACAATTTTCCGGCCAAACGGTGCCGAAATGCCCAAGAAACCAGAAAGGCGAAAGTTTGGCGCAAATCTTCGATCAACAGCGAATCTGGTCGCCATAGAGACGATGCTGAAAGAGTTACAAACAGCACTGGTGGAAATTTTCGCCCATGGGAAAATCCTCTTCCCTCAAAGCTAAAAGGCCGGGCAAACCAAGCTCTCACGGGGGATTAAAGCCTCGCAAGCGAAAAGCATCCCCAGAAACCACCAAGACATGAAGCATATGACTATGCCCCAGAGGCCCATTGGAGTCTTGGACTCCAACACGGCGCACAACTATTAAGTCTACTAACCTCCGTGGCCACTCAACTTTCGGCCTCTCATCTTCGGAGGCAGCAGAGACGGTGTTGAAATGCTTGTCCATAAACTGCCTCAGGCTTTTAAACAAAATTGGCGTAGTTAAACAGTCAGCCTGCATTGAACAACCGTCCATAATCGCACTCACAGAGACCTGGCATATACCAGATGTCACTAAAGCGGAGATCTCGATAGACGGTTACTCTATTTTTCGAGCCGACTCAAAACGATGCAATGTGGGTCCAAACCCCGCTGCACGGGTCCAATTCTCTCCTTCTCGGTGTGGTCCACCGTAGCCCCTCGAGTCCCCCTGAAGATGACCAATTCCTCATACAAACCCTTGAGCAACTCTCATCTAACTACCACTTCACTCATCTGCTGGTGGGTGAATTCAACGCCCCAAAGAACCCCTTGATGGAGCTCCAGTGCGTCGGATCAGGCGGACTTTTTACAGCGGCGCTGTTTGAAGTCGTTCAACAGAGCGCTTGGACTCAACATGTCGTTGCTCCCACCAGATACCAAGGAGGCCAACTAACACCCCTCCTGGATTTGGTCATCACCAACGAGAGACACTTCGCTGATAAGGTAACACCTAACACTCCACTGGGACATAGCGACCACTGTGTGCTGACCTTTGATTTCATCTGCTATTGGACCAGAAATCCCAAACCTCAAACGTGGTTCCGATACTCCTGCCGTGCAGACTCCTCAGGAATGCGCATTTCCCTTGAACAAGTCATACTGGGACCAGCTTCGGTGGAAGAACATTGTCCAGAAAGTTCACGAGCCCGAAGCGATGGGTCGTCCCAAAAAAACCAGCATGCACTCGGGTGAACCGCAGGCTGTCAAAAAGGATTCGCCGACTTCTGGGAAAAGGATCTCAATTCTTTTTCGAAAAGTTTACCACGGGATAAAGAATATAAGCTGAAATTCCGTAAAATTCGCAACGGCTGTAATTCAGAAATCCGCCGATGGAACATAAGAAAACAAGCCACCATTTAGGACATCGCTCGAAAAAACAAAAAAGTCTTATTCGAATAAATGAAACATCGCCGCAGAATCAAGCCATACGCGTTCTCCTTGAGGGACAGAAACGGAGAACCGACGAATGACCCAACCATGGTATCTGAGGTTTACAGAGAACACTATACCCGTCTATACTCAGTCCCAGCGTCTTCGTCAAATCCACTCTTGTCCCATACGCGTCTTGAGGGACAGAAACGGAGAACCGACGAATGACCCAACCATGGTATCTGAGGTTTACAGAGAACACTATACCCGTCTATCTATACTCCCAGCGTCTTCGTCAAATCCACTCTTGTCAAGGAGAAACTACGAACAGCCTCTAAGCAACTTGGTCTTCACGGTTGAGGACATTCGTCAACTCTTGCACAAGAACAACCCATTCTGCGCGTTGGGGCCCGACGAGGTC
>NW_008751833.1:809682-813025 GCF_000715545.1 Opisthorchis viverrini
CAGACAGGTCATTCCGAGTGAGAATAGGCTCAACCTATTCCTCTCCAGCGCCGGTCTCCATTGGAGTTCCTCAAGTCTCCGTCTTGGGACCACTCCTGTTTCTGATCTACGTCAACGACCTCCCGGATGTTCTTGCGAGTCCATGTCTACTTTTTGCGGACAACTTGAGATCCTGGAGTTCCAATGCCCGTGCTCTCCAAATGGATGTAGACGCTGCCAAGCAGTGGTCGTTGGACTGGCACCTTCCTCTGAATGACGTAAAGTCCATATGTCGTTTGGAGGGGACTCAGCGAATACCTTTGTTATGCATGGTGATAAAGGACCAGGAAACATCATCGGGACAGACGCCAAAAAGGATTTGGGAATGTGGGTCCCCTCAAACTTGTCCTCACTGCACCATGAGAAATCGGCCCAAAAGGCATTCGCCGTTTCACGGATGATCCGACGCACCTTCTTCCGTATTACTCGCATGGACTTTCAAATACTATATGGAGCCCACGTCAGACCGCTCCTGGAGTACGCTAACCAAGTTGTCTACCCAGGACGCACGAAAGACGTCACCCTCATTGCGCGTGTCCAGCGGGCCGCTACGAAAATGGTTACCGGCCTCAAATCCGTGGACTACGAAACGCGTCTCGCGATGCTTGATATCTTTCCCCTGGAGTACCGTCGCCTCCGAGGGGACCTAATTCTTAATTTTGTCCTGTTTGAACAAAGCTTGGCCAATAGGCTTTTCACCGTTGACCCAGCAAACGCGGCGGGGACATAGTAAGAAAATTTTCAAACTCAGAGCACACACATTCATCAGACAAAATTTTTTCTCATTTCGGGCAGTAGGTGAGTAGAATGGCCTTCCTCCGATTGTTGCCCACGCTCCTTCTAGAACCCACTTTAAAGCACTATTAGACATTTATTTATGCGAATCCTCGCGCTGGCAAGCATACTGTCCCGCGCTGAGAACATAAAGGGCAGTGCTACACTCTTTTTTCACTTGTGCCTTTCAGGTGAACGACAGCCACTGATCGACAAAAACAAAATCGACCCGGGAAACTTGGACAAAAGCCTCGATCCTGTGTATCAATATGTGAATCGATGTATGTCACCGTGAATCTCAGGCACGACCCGATGACCTTGAGCTGTTGGGGTATTACCCAGGCCGCGGATATAGAAGTGATGGTGACTTACCCCTCTTATGCTGAGCGAGGAAGGGATAGGGTTTCTACCAAGAGAACCTAGGTTAAGTTGAAATCTAGTGAGCTCGCTGGTTTTGAAAAAAAATAAACAGTGGCTAGTCTGAACGATTAAGAATTCCGTCTTTAAAGGGGTTGTGGTGGCGTGGCGGGCCATAACAAAGAACATTAAACAGCCACTCGTTGATTGCATCAAGGGCCACTCAACCGGTTTTGTCATTACTGTAATATGCACGCTATGGAAGCACCAGGGGAAAGTGATTCCGAAGGCGGGTGTTCACGACGATTTCTGTGGATGGAAAACAGAAATAAAGCTTGTGAGCCAAAGCCCAGTAAGCGAGGTTGTACATCACTAATACTTACATATAAGTCAATCAAACTGACAAACACCGTATACTACATTACGAATCCATCTGTGGTGTGTGGTTCACACGAATTAAGACTAGAGTCCTTTGACGCGAGACTGGACTGTTTTATACCATTCTTTTGCAGTTTCATTGTCCATCTCACTTTGATACTTCAGTCATCGAAGTCAAATATCTTCGGTTTTTCAGCCGGCTTATTCTTCAACAACACGCTCCCCAAACCAGGGCCTAAATGTCAGCCGTCACTAATACTATAAGTCAATCAAACTGACAAACACCGTATACTACATTACGAATCCATCTGTGGTGTGTGGTTCACACGAATTAAGACTAGAGTCCTTTGACGCGAGACTGGACTGTTTTATACCATTCTTTTGCAGTTTCATTGTCCATCTCACTTTGATACTTCAGTCATCGAAGTCAAATATCTTCGGTTTTTCAGCCGGCTTATTCTTCAACAACACGCTCCCCAAACCAGGGCCTAAATGTCAGCCGACAGGCTTGAATTCTACTTAAACCAGCTGCAGACTGATAACCCTAACGTGTTAATTGAAACGCTTATTGCCGCTACGGAAGCCCCAGGTTAGAACCACTTTTTTCAATATCAACGTTTCCTGTAGGACTGTTTGTTTTTGGCGAGTTCTTAGATCACCCTTGTGTACGAAATTTGTCGCACGGTCCACATGCTGCTTTTGCTGATTTGTTAAATCTCTTCTGCTATGGGTCTTTTGAAACGTATTTGGCTGAACCGACTAAATATCCTGAACTGAGTTCTGCTCAGATTCGAAAACTGAAGCAGCTATCGATAATCGACGAGGCCCATTCACGGAAATTGATCCCATACGAATCCCTTTTTAAAAAGCTTGACGTGGAATCTTCCAGAGAATTAGAGGATTTGATTATCGAGCTTTTCTATCTAGACGCATTGACTGGCAAATTGGATCAGCAGCGTGCTCTGCTGGAGGTCGACTCAGCAATCGGCCGTGATGTTCGCATTGAACAGGTGGGTGACTGATTAGATCGGACCACTGAAATAATTCAGATCCCCGAACTGAATGCTACTATGAACACATGGCTTGATAGAGTGGAATCCATACTGACTCACATTGCCAACGAAGTTAAGCTGGCAAATGATCGCCGGTTCGAAATGCAGCTCCATAAAAAGAGAGTACAAGAAGCAGCCGCTTCGGTAAAAGAAGCATTGCGGGGTCAACTTTCTAAAACAGAGGTAAGCCTTCTGTACAATCTTCGCATAGCACTGAGTTTCCAATTGCACCTCTCACGAAACAGTTCATTTGGGAGTATTTCACACCTCGTTTTTTTAGATAGGTAGATTGTTTATATACTCGTGTTTGAGGGTGGTGCGGATAATAACTATCTCAGCCATCATTCCTACCGAGGTTCTTAAACGCGTGGTACCTCATCTTAGAACACCTGCGCGTTGAATGCGAACCCTATGAACATTCTCAACTGACATTCTCGCTGACTAAAGTGCCTTCCATTTATACTAGTGTTCACATTTGCCCACTGTGTACCTGTTTGGTGCACCACTCCCCGCGTTGTTTTGCACTCTATTCGTCATTCATATGCTTTTTGTCCTCCAAAAATACTGATATTGTGCTGTTGGTCTCCCTGAGCCGAATTCCAGGCCTCATTTCGAAAACACCACTTAATAGTCTCTAGTATGAATTCCGTATTCGTTGCACTGCTGACTGTCGCTGGGATAATGTTCATGCTCCCAGTTTTTTGACCCGATTCACACAACTAACAATACTCTCATGCCACATC
>NW_008751833.1:816519-848717 GCF_000715545.1 Opisthorchis viverrini
TTCTTTCCAGATTGTCTGATTGAGCGGTTGGAGATGTAGGCACCTCAGTATGCTTGACATAGGCCAGCACTAGGTCCCCTCCCTCACCCTCTCTTTTTCTCTTCTCTTCACTTCGCTTTTAATACCATCATATATATATATATATATATATATATATACATATAGAAAAACCTTATGGTTGTACGGCAGTGAAGCATCAGTGCCAACACTGATGTTGCTGTCTTTGATGATGATGATTAAGGTTGGCTCATTGACATTCATCAGTCACAACAAAACGTCAGTAATACATAGCAATGCTTAACCGCCGTACAAGCGTGGGTGAAGAAACCCCTGATAAGGAGTGGAAAGAAAATGGTAGGGTGGGGACCAGTGCGAAGAAGCCCCAAATCATTGGGAAAAATGATCAACATTAAGGTAGTCCCCTTTGGACAGTACTAAACGAAACACTAAGCATGATGCAGGTGCCTCCAGCGTCCTGTGTGACCTAAAAATTGGCCACTCATAACTTTCCTGATCACTGGCTTCCCGCAACCTACCTCATCTGTTGCCGCCACTTGGATTCCAACCGACCTCCATGTTCATGCATGTTCCCGGTCACAGCTTAACCGGTCTGTTAGAAGCTGATACAGTTTCTTAGGTAAATTAATGATGGGTGGTGAACTCAAGATAGATAATCTCAACGCTACCCACAAAGTCAATGAAAACTCTTGAGAATCCATTACCAATTTCGCCCTTTTTGGGTTGTTGGGATAGGCTTAGACCAGGAACGTCCGGTAACCTCGTTCACCACTGTTCATTGACTGAATACCTTGTCGTCGTGAACGTATTGTTTATTTTGTAATAAGGAAATGGCATATGACTAAAATTTTGCTTTGCCTTTCCACAAAACAATCTCAGGAGTCGTTTGGTTATTGATAGGATCGCTGTCTTGGCAGAGATCTTTCATCTGCACGGCATGACCTGTGCTAAAAACTTGACTTCAATGAGCGATTATACTACTGAACTTACCATAATAACCTCAACAGGTGTGAAAAGCAATGTGTTAAGCGTTTCATTAGCTCATCACGTCCTCCTATGTTTTTCCACCTTCAACCAATCAGCCTGACACGCCGCGCATGGATATAGACGACCACATGGTGCATCCGGATTTGCTACCAGATGGACGAGGAATACCGACCCGCCCGAGTTTGGATTGCCCTGCGGGTGACAAAGACGGTCGCAACCGCTTGGGAGTTTTCAAAGGATTGCGGAAGGGTGCTAAACAGTGAACAATGAACTGGATCCAAACGGATTAGCTCACCAATTTGTACTGTTTATCCGAATTCGCTGGCCTTCCATGGTTTACGTTGAGGAGGTGGCATTCCGCTTCAGGTGGTTCATTATCACAGATAATCTGATTAAACCAGCGCCTCTTTTCATATTGGTCCCTCGTTTAAAGTCAGTTTGTGGCAGGTTTGGATACCTAAAAGAGAAAATCTGTTTGTCCATTGTCTTAGTCCTGTCGGTCTCGTAGTTCACCAACAAATTAACGTGACGTTGCAAGGTCCGAAAGCATATAGGTCTTTTGACAGTGTTTAATTTTGGAAAACGTCAGCAACTGCAGTTTGATTCCGCTATACAGTATCATATTGAGTTGTGCCGATAAGTATCTCAAGCCGGTCCAATGGAAATCCTAAGGTGCATCGATGTAATTTTCCGATTTTCGATTGCCTCTTTGCGCACAAGCCAGTGGATTACTCGACATTACCGGCATTTCCACTTCAAATTGGAACATTCCTGTGTTTCCGTCAAGATGTTCCATGACTAGATGGCCGGCGCTGTGTACTTCCGTCAGAACATTACGGTTGCTGAAAGCAGAGGCCAATAGGAGACACAGTGGTTGACTTGGACCACAATCTGCTTCAGCTCTTTTTAGGACCTGATTTTTGAAATTGCTCAGGTGCATACTTGGTATCGCTTAAGTTGGTTCAAGTGCTGGCTCGGTCTTACACCTGGTGAACGAGTTGATGCTGTGCGCATACTGTCGTGGATGAATTTCGTTGACCGAGCTTTACAACAGTGAGCCACCCTTGGGAAAAAGCAGTACCTTGTTTCCTCTTGCACCGAGTTTAGGCCAAAATTAAACGGGTGTTTGCAAAATATTTGCAATTCAAAATCATTTTTATGTCGATGGGAAATCCAACTGAATCTCTCGTTTATGTTGTGTGCTACAGAAGGGCCACCTTATGTTTTACTTGGTACGATATTCGAGAAATTGCAGCATACTTATTCTGTTGACATAAGACGCTAATCACAAGGTTGATTCCGAAGAGTTTTCAGCAACTCTATGAGCAGGGTGACGTCAGGAAACTGTAGTAATAGTCGAAAATGCACCTAACATATGCAGCTTTCGTATATTTGATGAAGTGTCCTGACCCGAATATTTGTGTTCGCTTCTAACTTCAATGCTTTTCGCGGTAGAGCCCATAAGCGGGTCCCCCAAAAGGTGCACACCCAAGGAACCGACAAGTTGGTATTCGGAGGCGCACGCCTTAACCTATGCCTTCGTGGATATTGTCACCATGTGAAACGAGCAATGACCTAATGTCCTAACTGTCAATCTCCTTGTTGAGTGCATCTGGCGATACTTACATGTGGCCATTGTAATCTAGGATGAAACATTCACGGAGTAAACGAATGAAACAGGCGATACACGCTTAACATATACTATTGTTCCGTTGTGATATGTAGTATGGACTACTTTTCGCTCACCATTCCAACGGAATGGTCCAGTTCATCCTGATTTTTATGCAGCTTGCCTCGTCAGGCTTATCAACGAGTATTCTACTGCACAGGGAAACCTGTCTATGACTCGTAATCCATATCAGCTACAAATATACGCGCGCGCCTCATCACTGTGTTAAAATGCACCGAAACGTTAGTTAAGCGGCACTTTCCGAGGTCATCATCATCATCAAAGACAGCAACATCAGTGTTGCCACTGATGCTTCACTGCCGTAGTCTTACGTAAAGCTAATTGGGGTGGCGTCCCAAGGCTGAGTAAAAAAGTGCATATGCATTGTTCAGTTCCGACTTCCCACCACCGCACACACGTGTAGTGTGGTGCTTCGTCGAACAAAATAATACTGACTAAGCCTTGGCAGCGTCTTAAAATGCCAGCCGCATTAACTGGACGATTCCCGTCACTATGATTTTTACTGTGAAACTACTACTCTAAACTGGGTTCTCGCATTGATTTGATATCGTTGTTAGCGTTAATGGAATCAAGTATAGCTGTTATTGAATGGGTACCTGTTGTCACAGTCCAGGTTGTAGTTTTAACTGTGGGATGGGATCGCGCAAAAGGTCCTTTTGAACTTGAGTGACCAGACCGACACCTTGGAAGCACCTCTCTTGGAAGGCAGCTGTTTCTCGTAGCCATACCACGCTCTTGGGACCACATAGTTGGAAGGTGGGAGGAGACAAACCGTTAAGTCGCGCTTTGAGAAGTGAGCTATCTCGTGTTCATGCAATCATGCTGGGATCTGAATTCCAACATGCTGATACACGGAAATGGCAGTATCACTACCCCAAAAGCACAAGCTGGACGTTCCTGAGAGTCACGCCTGAACGGGCAACTGCTTGAACTATGTGCACATTTGCTCGGTACCTCAGTAAATATCTTGACTTTATTTATCGGGGATTCGCTTATCAGGGTTTCCCAGAGAGACATGGCCGCGGACGTTCCAAACCTTGTTGGAAACCCTTTGCCTAGGTTCATGATCTGTTGAATTTGTTGCCCACATCATTTGTATGAACAGCCCTCTCGTACAGGTGCGTTTATTCACGTTAGTCTACACAAAAAACGGTGTGGACTAACCAGAGTAATCTCACCGCGACAAGGGGACCGGGTGATGTGGACGACAAACTGAATTTTGAAAATGCCCAAATCGATGGATCTGTTTTCTAGTGTGATTAAGTTTATGATTGGCCTCGGAAAGTCTGGAGTAAAGCCTGCTGATGCCACTGAGTGCAGTCGTTCCCCGAATAAACATTACCCACTGGTCCGAATACAGGAAACCCTAAATAAGAAATCTCGCAACTCGGCCTTTGTTGGGAGGGCAAATTGCCTTTCAGAGACACATGGGTTGGTGTTTTTGGGATTTCCGGTGGTCTATCAAAAGGTATCACGTTCGAACGAAATCTCACGAAGTCGGAATGCTGTGGTCTCTCTTTAAGAGAGCTTATTGGAGGGGAAGGCCGCTGTATTTTCGGAAAGATCGCGAATTATTTTAACACTTTCTGCTACACAGACCTACTCTGAAAATTAGGGCGTAAAATCAAACTTCGCAGTCTCCTTTGCAACAGCACAAGGATTAGCAACTCAATGTTCTTTGAAGATCACCCCCCTCCAAAAACTTCATGGTAAGCAGGACACCGGCATCGAACATTGACACCGCGTCGGGGTTGATTACGCTGACTGTGCTCGTACGCACTCAAGTCTTCCTTAGTTTAACGATGACAGCCTTGATGGGGTTTTACAGAAGCAGTTGTGATGCACGATTGCAAAAGCTGTATCATTTGAATGATTTCTTTACCGATTCCAAAGAAGACCTCAGATAAGTTGCAAAATTTGTTTCTCTGTTTCCTTGAAAAAAGTAAAAGGCGCAGGAACAAGCACAGTTAATTGAAGGACATTGGCGCGAACAGCCATCGTTTGATCTCGTACTAAACCACTGGAACAAGTGGTCCATGTGTCCTCCATGGTGGCATTTTGGACAGATGAAAACAAGTCCTTTCGCCTGTATACGACACACTGAGCAGCGCAGAATAGTGCTCTTATTCAAAGTGAGTCTGGAGGATGAACTGCCATCTAGAGACCAAGAACAGATATGACAGCGAATAGGTGGTTGCATCCCATCGACTTCGGAATATGATGTTGCGGAGCCGCAAACTGGACAAGAGGGAAGCAGCATGGACTGCGTTGGATTTGGGGGCCATCCGCTCTGCTTCCCAGACGGCAGACACTCTTTGTGCCCTGGTGGGGAAATGATACCTGACCACCTAGTTCTTAGTCCGTCGGTCCACGCACGGAGAAGTCGCGCATGCCGGAGAAACGATCCCATTGAATAAAGTATGTCTGCGTATACGGAAATATAGTGTGCAAAGCAGGGAAACTCCTCTGAAGCCACAAATCTGAAATAACGAAAAACGTGTAGTAAAAAGAGATCACTAGAATTGCGAAACACTGGATTGAAACATAAAATCATTGGGTGCGTACGCAGTAGAAATTGAAGACGGTAATCGGAGATGCTCAAGAATAATGCCAAGATGTCGTCATTCTGAAGAGATAGGAATGACCACTTTACAAATCCTGAGTATATCGTATCAACCTCAAGTGAAGTGATTATGACTTCAAGGACAGAAAGTCAATCCCACTGCTGTTACACATGGTTTACTGGTTGATTAACATCTTGCAAAAGAAACTATTGGGACAAGGTCCATACACGCAAAACACTTGGATGAGAGTAGGGAAGCCGGTGAGACCAGAGAAGACACGGCAGTTCAATCAAACTGGTCGATCTGCATTATCTTAATACAGTCGAGTAGTACTGTTTACTGAGTGACTAGTCCAAAGAGGACTAAGAGAACTAAGGAAGCACGTGCTCGCTGGGTCAAGGGGTGACGCGCAAAAACAGTTAACTACTGGCTCATTATCTTGCTCGCAGTAGCAGTGGATGTACGTCTATATCAGGCAAAGCGCTAACTACGGATAGCGCGATTAGCAGTGACATTTCGGGTTGGATGTATAATATGCACTGTTGTCGTTAAAACAGTTCCGGTAATTCAGTTTAATGGTAAAATAGCCCCACGATCACACCAGCTTCCAGAATGAATAGGTGGATAGTTAAATAAAGTTTACAGGCATTCCTGCTATCAGTTCATGAGGCAGTGAGATGCGGGTGCTGCAATTTTCGTCACAATTGACCTTTGGTTTTGGCTTTGTTACTCGGAATTAGATCGGGTGGAAAAATACTGGGTGGCCGAGAGGGCAAACGGTTTGTGTGGGTAACGCCATTATGCATGCAACGGTCAACTGCAACACGCACCACATGAGTAACGAATAAATGAACGCAAACATCAATATTAAAAGTTCATTATTCAATTTGTAACTGTAAGACAAAAAGCGTACATCCTAGTCACGTGGATCAAAGTGAGCAGGACATCTGATACAGTTCTTTTTGTGAACCCAGACCGCGCCTAAATCGTGCAATCAACAAACCTTCAATATGGGTGAAACGTGAGGTGTCACACTTGTTCTAACAAGTGAGGAAATATCAACCTGGTGGACGTGGCTGATAAGGTAGTCGACGATAGAAGCGGAATTCCAGTCAAATTGTTTCAAAAAGTCTAAGGTTCCTTTACTCGCGCATCCAGTCTTACTCCGGTCTCTATACAGATGTGTAGAGCTATATGGGTAAAAAGGCTCGGGAGTGGCTCAGTGCTGGATGTGTTCCTGAACACGTGCGATATAGCACAGCAATCAACACGGTACAGGAGCCAAGTACGGGAGCAGAATGTGCGCGTAGGAAAGACAACCAATAATACGTCAAACGGCAGGGTAGACTGATTGGCATAAAAAGTTCCGCTACTCATTATATGATTCCAAAATATAGTAAGGAATGTCGTCTCATAGGTAAGCTTTCCGCGCATGGATTTGGTTGACGGAAAGTAAATTCACAGAAGGCGAGGTTCAAATGTATGAGTTTGCGATCTGTTCCGTTTCATGAAATGAACTACTCGCAAGGTTGCTGAAAACTTTATGTTCGCGAACTCAATACATATGAACGCTGCTGGACACGGACTACTTTGCGCTACTAAACCCCATTAAATAGCGTCAGTTTTTACGGTGTTGAACGTGCCTGTACCAGAACCAAGTTGATCGCAACATGCACAACACACTACAGTTTGCGGTTATCAAGCACGAGACAGTTTGGCGGTAATGTATACATTTTAGTCCACCAGTGTATCGAGGTTTGTGTTGCCGTCACACACCACCCACTTGCATTTAGCTCCGCCCCGGTGTCACCTATGGTTTCTGGGGCGAGAAAATAGCAATTAATAAATAGGTAGTGCTGTCGAACACCTCCAAGGTTGTTTAAAGCAAGCACAACATCTGAAAATAGAACATGAGTCGTGTGTGAAAGCAACAGTGGGTACAAAGAAGAAGCGATACGACGGTGTGCCAAAGTAGTATGTACATCAAGCGTACAAACCAGTAAGACGTCTAAAAATATCCCGAGAGAAGCTAGAGAGAAATAAAAAAATAAATATAAATAAATTCAAAGGCTCGATTCGAAGGCGGTTAGTTTGGTTTCAGTGAAAAACGTAACAACACGCCCAATTAGAAGGGTCTCCATTTCTGAATGGAGTGGGTGCGGGCGTTATAAGAGGACGAAAAGGCATAAATCCACGTTTCCGGATGACTTGTGAAATTTCTATTGTCAACGGGTCATCCATCGCCCCCTATATCAATCAATTTCAGATAATTTTTCCAAAGCCTTTGACAGAATAAGGCATGATTAGCAGAACAATCCTTGAACGAATAGCCCAATGCCCGTTTCCCTATACCTTTTTGGCGTCACCTTCAGGGCGGCTACAAGGTAAACAAAAAAGATGACGAAGTTTTTTCTAAAGCCACTTGGCTCCCGTTTCCGGTTCATAAATGAATATTAGCGCGGTATTCATGTCACGCCACATTTCATAGTTTTCCTTCGCACGTAGCTCGGGAATGCATTCGAGCCCCCGTATAAATTCGCCTCTTGGAGTCAAAGGAAACGGAGAATCCACCATTTGAGTGTTTTCATTCGGTTTCTACAGGGAAGTAATCAGTATCCAATAGACACCAGAATCGGTCGTGTCCCACATCTTTGTCTGCGTTTTGTTCAGAAGTGAGTAACGAACCCTTCTTCATCGAAATCGGCCTTCCATTCAGCGAATATTCGTAGTCACTGTTCAGACTGACATGACAGATAAAGACATGGAAGTCTAGTTAACTCACCCCCAATGCTGTTCGTAAGCGTCCACAAGGAGATTGTGTTGCGTACGCAGTAAACTTGTACCGGAGGCCACGCGATTGATAGGCGCTTCGGGAATAGGAGTACAGTCTTCTGAATTGCCTAGGTTGAATGATACTTCGGGGGCGACTGGACTAAATACAGGATCCGATGAATCGCTGCACGAATAGGAGGCGTCTTGGTCTTTTTTATTTGAAAATGGGCGTTGGTTAGCACGTTCGTTGTGTTTCGAATCCCCGCCTGAGCGTGCCAACTGATCCGAAGAAGCGTCAGCTGAAAAGCGGGATAGACACGGAACACAAACAGGACGGCATTGAATTGAGTCAAAGATGCGTACAGCGTAATGGACGAGATGCATGAACAAGTGCGAGTACGGAAAAACTTGTGTGCTGCCATTGGCTATGAACAATATTTGCAACCGTTAGTGATCCTGAGCGGTTTCAGACCATCACGAGGTTTTAGATAGAATGGTAGGAGGATCTGGGGCTATAATGTCTAACACAGCTTCATCAGTGGTATCAAAACCAGCACAAAGTAAAATTACTACGCTTAGACAAGAGATTGCAACTGTGAAATCCGACACAGTGCAACCCATGGTACAACAATAAAGGCTTGTGTGACATCCGAGAAGCACACCCACAACTCATATTCCTTTGGTGGACGCTGACAAAGTTCGTCTGCAGATGCCAGCTCAGAATGTTTGAGGGTACGGCAGGAAGACTAAACTGGTTGGAGGGTATAAATAACCTGTCCTATGCAGTGGAGAATCACCCAGCTAGAGTGATGCTCCTGAGTATGTTTCTAACATATTATGATGCGGCTAGCCGTCTTGGTCACGGACTCCTGCGATGATTGACCAATTAGTTATTCGTACGACCGAATTCTTAGTACCAACTAATAATACAATATACTTAGTGGCATGCAGTCAATAAAGTGATCAAAGCGCAACAATTTGTGCTGGGGTCGTTTCTGAGATTTTCGCAGACAGAGTTTGAGGAGCACTGAGCGATAACTGTTGTATCATTGGGCTGCCTGTGTAGTATGCACATGTGGATCCTAGCAAGTGAGAAAGCAAAAGATTCAGCATACTAGTGGAGTAAACTCGGTCGCTTCCCGCCCAAAAAAAGGAAGATATAAAACGACAGCTTGGTCAGATAAGGCCTGCCTTTTGCACTTGTGCTGTCATCCAGTTAATGCAGTTTCGATGCACCAGACGAGCCGCCATCAATCCGCTTCTATGGTTGCTGCGACTCACGGATTCCGTGTGCGAGAGCCAGATGGTTCGACTCCACTCCCTAGCTGTATCTTCTTTGTACTGCCGGCACTTGGATTTCGCATGTCAGGATCTGTCGAATTCTCCTCTGTTTGGTATAGTTTGAATCGAACTAATGCCTACAGAATTCTTACAGCAATTACTGTAAAAGCCTCATAGGAGCAGTTCCACTACCCTGATAACAACACTGGGGGAAACTTGGGCCCACGTGGCCCCCATGGTGGCAAACGGTATTGTTCCCCCTTTGGAACTGAAAAGAGAATGTAATTGCTTCGATATCATGTATTTTCATGCAGAGTGCCAGCGACCGCGTTCACTTCTCTAAACGATCTTCACCACCCTATTCTGTCAGCAGCCGTTGTACACGGCTGTTGGTATGTCTTCTTGGACGCATGCTACTACTTCGTTTTAAGGGGTGAAGAGTGGTTCTGTTCAGTTATACCTCTCATTGGGAAATTCCCTCGCTCACGAACGGTGCCCTCTCCTCTTAAGAGGGCTAGAATATTTTGCCGTTCGGTCAGGTGGTCTGTGATCGAAGTTAGTTTCCTATGCTTGCCTTTCTATCCTTATTTAAGCTAACAGCTGACCAAGATCGTGACCGTGGACGTCTGCAACATTTCATTGAAATGATCAACTGCCAAGTCCAATTGGTGTTTCAAAAAGAGCGAAAATACACCCATCAGTATTGCCAGTCAGCTTTTTTTAAGAGGTAGAATGAACCGTCAGGTGAGTAATGGTCCTCACCTCCGAAAAGTAGGGATTCAGGGGCCACGTACCACCCCAATCTTATCAATCGGACGCAATAGTAGAAATTACGAACTGAGTCCAATCATCGGCAGACATTTTGTAAATAAACGAAAGCACATACCTGGACAATTGTGACCACGGAGAGAGACAGGTACAGGCCGTTGTGGGCTGAGCTAAATGATTTCAAATAGAAAAAAAAACAAATAGTTGTTTTTACTCGTACACCTGAATAGCAAGCTGTTCAGAATAGAAACCGCTGAGACTAGACCAATAACCCTTTGTACTATTCGGCCTAATGTGTATCAGACATTATAACTAAAGTTGGAAGAATGAAGGGACGATCAACAGCACCTCTCGGTTGTTGGTCTGTTTGCCGAGCCTATCAGTCCGGGTTTGAGTGAGCACTGACGATATCGCCTCGATTGGTGATGAAACATTCGCAATCCAATTACCGAGCTCGGTGAGCAGACCAAAAACTGATAGATGCTATTCATCAACAGGAACAATCCCAATCATAACCTTCCCTCCCCGCTGAGTAACCCCAGTTCGGCGGCCGATAGCTGTCACCTAGACCGAGGCCAGATCGGTGTTGAGGCGGAAGTCTGGTGAGAGCTCCGCACGGAGTGGTGCTCCAGCATCTGTAGGTCCTAACCAACAATAGTGTTCGCTTACTCGTGAGTAGCTCGGTTTAGCTCTTAGCAAATCTACGCATTCACTGCTCTCTGGGTGCCCTCGGTTTTCTTACTTGCGGTGCTATTCAAAAGCGTGGATGAACCGGAGACTCGTGAATGCAGTCTGCGTCGAAATGTCAAAAGGAGAAGGTTGGTTTGCAGTTGCCACCATAATTATTCAATTTAGTTTATTAGCTATAAACCGTGTACCATAGGCATGTTGGTTCCAGTTTCTACAGCTTTGATCACCGGAAAACGGGAGTGTGGGACATACATACATACAAGCCTTGGAAGCGGAGCCATGTTCAGTTTGTTCGGAAATTGGGTAGCTACGTATTGAAGGTGAGAGCTTTGATGCACGAGCGCCACCGTAATTATGCATCAGTCGTATATCATCACGGGACAGAATCGAATTCATTTGTTGAGTCAACAAGTTTCTTTACAGTGTTCAGATTCCCATGGGGTTAGGGTGCTCCAGAGCACTGTGAAACCGCACAAATAGGTTCGTATCACCGACTACAGTGCTAGGATCGAATTTCTAGCGACATGTGGCATTCATTCAATGGTTGGAAAAAAATCAGAGCCTTTCGAAAAGAAGACCGAACCAGTGTTGTAAAAGTTTGGGTTAACAAGAGAATGTTCAATCACCTTACAGAAAGGCGCACCCCAACCATATAGATTTTCGAGGCCCAACAACACAAGAATCGCCATCGCCAGGTGTTGTACGTCGCAAAGGCGCAGAAAATGAGATAACCTGCCGGGGAGACAGCGAGAGAGAACACAATGGGTGATCATGTGTTGTAAACTACCGGGGTTATAAAACGACTCCCGTGGTCACAAGATCGAAAAAGTACATTTTAACAAAACATCACGTATTTCGGTACGCGGTATTACTGATGAGGGGCTGTTGGCTTCGCGGCGTGATACCATGAATGGATGGAAAAACCTGCCGAAGAAGAATCGCAACCTGCTATGATGAGCCAACAGTGACGGTATGGGGAGGAGTAGGGATCTGTATGGTCTGATATGCAAACATGAACTGAATACACCGACAGGTTTACGTTTTGAATAGGACTGTAGAGTCAGGCTTAAGCAGCGCCTAACTCGGCATCGTCCGAATGGCATACGAATCGAATTGAGCACTCGTATCTCGCTGGTGTTTACAGTAATGGATGAAAACGCCCCTGCAGAACAGGGCGGATATTGAGGAGGTCAAAGTATGATCGACTCAATTTTCCACGTTAACATTCATTTGAACAGTCTTCCCCTTGTCCTGATGTATTTATTCTGGCGAGTCCACACTCAAGGGGAGAAGCACTGTACTCGAGTTTCACTCTCATTAAATCTCACCAGCAACGTATATCCTTGGTAGGGCCGGGGTCTGGAATCCGTATTTCTGACAACCGTGATTCCACCACTGCACGCGCCTGAATTATGGTGTGCAGACCAGCGATTGTGTTCATACATAAGCGATGTGACTTTATTATTTCAGAAAGACAAATACCTGAAAAGTCATGAACAGAATAAGCCTTTCGGTGCGTTGTTTATCAAATTCACCAAAACTTTGGGTTAAGTCAACAGATGAGTATCGCGTTCATGCTCGTTGTAGGAGGTTGATTTTAGTAAATTCAGCAACAACTTTACGCCAAAGCTTTTCATACTGGACGAAAATGCCCAGTATGGATCGGCAAAAATGACTTTCCCAAGCTCGAAATCCACGCGAGAGTGTAGACTTATCATTGTTTAGCCTGCGCATTGCAACCGACACAGAAGAGTCGGCCCACCAACTCAACACTCATTAGATAGTCATTTATTCACTTGGAATCGTTTCTTGGGAGTTTCTTCGTTTATTCTTTGGGAGTCGAATGTCTGTATACTGCTGCTTGTGGATGGTGGTACCTTATTTTCCCATTTAGAGACCACCGACTAAGTAATTTGCTCCAGTGACTCCATTGTAAATGTTTACAAAACATGTTTTTTATCAGCATGCACACCGAAGGTTCAACACAATAGACTGAATGATTGTGAGATGACGCGGTGTGCTGTTTCTGCTGCCTTATCAGAATATCGCCCACGGACCGTTTCACAGCGAGCGGAACGTACGAACCTTCAAAGTCCATAGGACATTGGGCTGCCTTGAAGAACTTTTGAAACACGGTGCACCTCTGCCAAACAGGCGAGCATTTTGCAAGGGGGTTTACTCTCCCTAGTGCAGCGACTGTATACATTGGCGCAACACACAGGCGCACATGCCTTAATGAGACCGGCTTTGTGACTTGCCGGTATACAGCCGACGTGTTAAACGAAAACAGCGAGGTTGAGAACAACCATCTCCGTTTTATAGCTAAAGGCCGCATAACAGTGGCATTCAAAGGACAATGGTTAGCCATATGGTTAGAGGAAGGAATATCGTTAGATTACCCATCACCACCCGTAAAGGCACGCTGACGGGGAACCTCAGGAACACTGGCGCTCCAATGAGCAAAGCAAGACATTATACTCAAACCTGGGGCAGTCGACGGACGGCGCTGGTACCTCAACGATATTCAAATATTCGGTACTGGAATGGAAGTCCGGGTCTGCGACAGGCCTCCGTTGAGGTCTTTATCTGCGTCGGGCTGTTGAAATTTATTTTACTGACGATATCTGTGCTACAGAACACCACTTTCTGTAGTCCGTCAAGACGGCCTACTCAGGGGAGACAAACTGAACATACCTATTTCGCGCCGAGCAGAACATCTGAAAGAATCCACAAGGAGAGTGAATCCATTAAGAGGATCCAACCACACATCTATCCGCTTCTGGAGAAACCACCTTAAGAAACCGTGTTAGGAGGGCTTCTGCTGTGACTTGGTCTCCTCTGGAAAGAAGTTGAAATATGTTGCAAGGAACTAACGAGGAGTGGTCCGTTAAGAGATAGATAATTGGACAATCGTCCGCAGACTCGGAGCAGTTTGTTGAAAAAAGCCTTTATACGAAAGAAACAGATTTCCTCACAAACTGAACACCCACCTAGAGGTATGTGCTTTTGTCAACTACAGGCAAGGAATTTACTTAGAAAGCACATCTATCATGAGATTATATTAGGTCTCAGCGAGCTCTTAAATGGGTTCCATAATTTTACAGCGGCCATTCTATCCAAGAAGTACTGTTTCTAAAACTAGGGGTTATTGACATGCAGATGATGTCATTTCTACCAGTGGTAGATGAACCAGCGAATAAAAAGCCATTCATTTCGGGTACTCAAAGTAAATTTGCGAAAAGTCGGCCTGAAAAGTACGCAAACAAACGGTGAGTACACTGGTGACCAATAAAGGTGATTCTGATCAGGCAAATGCGTTCGAATGTTGCGCAAGCTCAAATGGCTAGGATTACATTGGGACTATTGAGCTCCTTTGGAAAGATTCTTTTGTTTTGCGTCATTCCGATGCATTGCGGCTACTCGGTCGGGATAGCCACACTACGCGCTATCTGGTGAAGTGACAGACCTAAAATGGAAGTTAGTTTCCCCCATTTGCTTGAGGGCTGACCCAATAGAGGAATTTTCGGTGTCCCGGATCTTGGAACCACTTCTTCACCTGAACGTAAACAGGTTATTTCGGGATATGCACATTTCAGTTAATAAGTCTCTCATCAAACTAAACTCAACTTCAACGTTATTTGCTCTTCGAAACAACCAGTTTTTCGACATTAGGTTCAAAGAATTTCGCGCAGATAGTGCAAGTGAAATTGGTCGAGAGCCCGAACATACCATCTACGTCCCGCTGCGTTAATGCGGTGAAGATGACACAACCACCAGATACATTGCAATTCCGGTGTCTAGGCATAAGTAGTGATTGTTCCAGATGTGCTTCTCAAGGTAACAGAATACCGTGTTGGCTTTTTGAATTCATGTTTATTCGATACTCAAGTGTCCGGGTATCCGGACGGCAGATATCCCTGAGATGCACTTTCTCAGTCACCTAACCGAATATATGCTATTGTTTATGTTAATCATTCACATGTAAGTCACAGCAAGGTCGCTGAACCAAATAATTTACTTAGTAGCTGTATTCGGCTTCGCAGTGCGCAAACAGAAGGACAGTCGTCCGGAAACGGCACCATACGAACCGTGCTTTAGTCAGGAAATGCTTGACAACTGATTAAATAACCATCCAGCCGGTATCGACTCAGAATATTACCGTTTCAATTCCGCAACTTCCGTTGTTAAATAAAAGTTGAACAGAGTTGTGACAAAAGCACAACTGTGGTTTATTCTGGTAACGGTTTCGAACTTTGCTGAAATAGCTACGCACGTCTGCACACGGAGTTTCATCCTAGTGTGAAACGATTCGAGGACGTTGACAAATCCGCTTGAACAACAAAGCTTTAGCTGCATTGTGCCTATCTCTCGAAGGTTTTGAGGAAGTCCTCCGACCGTAGTTAAGTTAGCCAAGCATATCTCCACCGCATGTTGGCCCAGATGTCCTCTAGAGCCCGTCTCCTAGCTAGTTAAGCATCGCTGAAAGTAGTTTTCAAGCTTTCGAAAAAGTTTGGTGACAGTCGGTAGATTTATTGCTGGGCAACGTTTCGCTTTTGACACAAAAGCTTCTTCAGGCCAAGTGATCAGGTTCCGGGGTTGGTCGAGATTTAAGGCAGAAGGAGAACCAATCAGCTAAGTCAAGCTAAATCCCTGTTGGGTGTCGGCTTTCAAGCTGTCTGAATTTCGTCGGGCATTTTAAGCTTCTTGCCAGTTTGTCAGTCTTCCATCAGCCGAGAAACTGGACCTTTTTGTTTAGTCTTATAAAATGGCGACCCATGTAAGGTTGGAGCTCTTTGGTTCCTGTGGTCTATCATTCATTTGTGCTTCCCACAGATGTTCCAGAGGCTTGGTTCTGGCGCTTCTGAGCTGCTTTTTGGGCGACGTTTGTCGCATACTAGGGCGTTTTGAATCGCGGTTGTCATCAAATCACTCGGTGTCCTGCCTTAGTCTTTTGACTTGGTCCAGTTGTGTTCCCAACAGCTGCTTGTTCGTATTTCCGCCGGTAGTGTTTGCTTGTTTGACAGCCTCTATCTGAGAGCTTTGCAATGCTTCGATGCAGTCTGTTCGTCCTTCAGTTTTCTTAAATCCAACTTGAATGATCTCCCTCTTGGTACATAACGTGGCATTTTTCCAGGCGTGAAACAACACAATAAGCTGTAGTCCACTCCTTAGAAAAGACTCGATGGTCCAAACCTCCCATCTCACCATGCACAAACCCGACAGTCTGTAGTTTATAAGAAGTGGTCAAATCAAGCCTGGACAACAGACCGGGTAGGATATTCGTGACTCTCCTCGGGTCTAACGGTATCTTTGGAGAAACAGCCCGAACTGTGCCATGCAGAAAATTCTGAACACTGCACGAATCGAGGGAACAAAAGGTGATGAATTCAACTAGTCATACCCGAAATTAGCGATTGTGATGGCACACGCAGATCCCTCAAACATCTGATAAGCGGGAGCTTGAAAGATGACAGAGAACGCTGGTGGATTTTGAACGCCCAGGAGATGGAGAAGGCTTTCGCTGCAGACAACAGCCATCCCTGTTTCAACTGATTCGATTAAACGATCACGTGTCAGTGAAACAATATACGAAAAAGACAGAACAGCGATTCATTCCCTGAACCGTCGCCTTGAGCAGTGGCCTGAACACTTCAAAGAACAGCCCACCTGGTCTACCTCAACACAACCACTGGAAGAACCAAGCGCGCCCAAATGGAAAATTGACACCAGCCCAGCATCAGCAACCGGAATCCAGCGGGAGATATCAATCTTGAAGTGCAACAAGACACCTGGCCCCGATGATCTGTATCCCGCACTCTTCAAAGAAGGTGGCGAGGTCCTGATTAACAACCATATTGGGAAATATTTGGAACTCTGCTACACGGTTTGGAGTGCGCTTCATACCTGCAAAATGTAAGATATCGCTACAAGACTGGGTTGGATCAAACCCAAGCCTCATGCTTGCAGGCGAGTTTGTTCGTCAAGGGCAGTTTACACTGCGGCGGTGCGATCCACACTTCTTTATGGATCAGTAATGTGGCCCCTACGTGCAGAGGACATACGGATGATATCGGTGTTTGACCATCGGTGTCTTCGAAACATTGATTGGGTCTGGTTAGAACATCGGATTAACAATGATGAGGTACGCCAGATGGCTTTAGGAAGAAGGAACTCCTGCGATGGATGAATCGCTCACAGTTCACACGCTGGTTAGGACACGTGCTACACATACCAGAAGGCCATCTGTCGCGCAGAGCTCTCTTCCTCCACTCTGTGCTGGATGGAGGAGCGCAGCGTAGGGCTTGGCAACGAAGTATGAAAACACTAACCAATAAACTTAGTCGGGTCGATAACTACCGCCTCCCTGGATGGGAACTCTGGGACTCAACTCATCGATGGTTAGCGACGCGGGTACAAATGGTCCAATCGCGCAGTCAGTGGCATTACTGTATCAGAGCTATCGTCTTCAGTGTGTAGCTACCCAATTCTCGAACTAACTGAGCATTCCATCACGTCCAAGGCTTGACCGCATCTCGCACACTCTCCCATTTCCAGTGATCAAAATTGTAGCAGATGGAACCAATGTGCCTATGGTACACGGTTTATAGCCGACACATTGATTGGTTGATGATGAACACAACAAAATCTGATGTATTCGCGAATTCTACATTCGCCGCTAAGATGTCACATAGCTGTGGTAGTTAGGAATTAAGCGGACTGATGAAACAAGATTAGTCCCATGTCGAAATTTACCACATGTTTGGGGCTGCAATAAATAAGGAATTCTGTCGAATGATGAAGTCTAGGTGACTTTCTTTCCAAAATCAAACCAGCCTGTGCAAAAAAGCCATAAGAGGCCTGCGGCGAACAAGTCCCATTGAGCTCTTCCGGAGACCGGAATAAATCAATCAGAAATTGGAAACTAGACGCGCATTTGGCGAAAAAATAAACCATCTTCCTTTCATGAAAGAGACACCTAACCAAGTGGCGAAAGCGAGATGGCTCAAGTGGTCAGAGCATGAATCTACTGACCGGAAAGTCCGTGGTTCGAACCCGGCCACTGCCTCTCAACTTCCCCTGTCTAGGCTTGGGCAACCTGGCAGTATCCCTGCCCTTGTGTTTCCTTCTGGTGGCATGGCAGTTAGGCACCGAAAGTGCTACAGCTGAACAAACCAAGTGGCGAAATTCAAGGCTTGCAGGAGAAGTTTCACCTACAGACTGAAATCAAGAATAAAAAAGGACATTTCCAGATTTGGTTAACACTGACTCTTAGACCCACGACAGTAAGTTGTGCAACGTTAACAAAAGTTTAGCGGGCCCAACTCACCATTCGTTGAATAAAAGTTTCCCCACTGGCTGGACAGACAACGGAGGGAGAGTGCCGAATGAAGATTTGGTCATTGAAGCCGTCAGTACAACGGCGTACTGCCAAAACTGGAAAAAGATTAAACAAGGTGTATGTCGGCTGCTTCGTGGAAGTTAGAGTTGTATTCATTCTGTAAGTTTCATGTTAGAACAGTGCTAATGAGCATTTGCCATTCATTTAGGAAACTACACTCCCACTCAGCTGTTTTTTTCTAGCGACAACCATGCAGTTCTTTAGTACTGAGGATAGTACTTTATCCATGACTAAATACGTGATGGCTCAATTGGGTGTTGAGAATGTCGGGTTATTAGCGACGATTTCCATCCAAAAATCACAGCAGCATAAACCAAAATGTAGGTGATGAGGGACTTGAATGGACTAATAGTAATAACCAATCTCCAGGATTAGGTTATCCTAACCATGTATGTGTTGACCGAATGCTCATGGCACAAGCATCTTAGAAAATTTATCGCAGCCCGGCACCAGATCGATTCCCAGTTTCACTCCTCCTCTAACATGGCTTTCTTGAAGTAGATTGGCAAAGACGTCAGTCAGTGCAGCATTGGTGTTGCAGCCAATGATCGTGATGGAGAGTCAACCATTACACTCGGAGGCATGACACCCCAGGAGGAGCTGTTTCGTGGAATTCTGTAGGAGACATACAGTCCTGGAGATGGAGGTGTGGTGGACATCACTTACATGAAGGTAAATGTCGAGCTATGAAACCTGATAGCCGACTTTACTGGATTATCCTAGGAATTGTATGGCAAGGTGCGAAGAACCGTATCCATAGCACTCGAGTGTGACCGCTTTTTTGAAACGCCAGAAGGCCGCATTTAAAAACAACTAAAGATCTCGATTTTCTCTCACCACTCGTCAGGGTCAGTTCGACTTATACAGTTGGACGGGAAATTGTGCTTTTTAGTAAAGATACTAAGGCCCCATGGAAATTCGGTAATTTAATTTATTTTTTGTTTATTCAGAAGTCACAGAGAGTTATGGTTGCTATACACGATAGGCAAAACAGGCACTGCGAGATCAACGAGCTCGGATCAGGAATAGACAAGCGGAAATAAACTCACGTGCTGAATATCTTTACGTCCAGTGTTCAGAGCCACTACGTAGTTGTGGGCACACATAAGTTGCACATTTTCTGTGGATAAACTATGGTGAAGGAATAAGTGCGTATTAAAGAAAACACTGTGTGTACATGTTTATGTGGCAATTTCATAGAAAGTGATGTAGAGAACACCTGTAGCTATTACTCTGTAGCTGAGGTGCAGAGTAGCAAGACAGTATCGTTACTCCCGGTGCGTCCGACCTGTGAAGTTCCTGATGACGGCGCTAATTTCTCAAACATCCGTTAACCCAAGCTCATCACAGGCTTCATCCTAAGTGGGAATGTCCGAAATGACGCTGGATTTTTTGTCGACTGACAATCGAACTAGCACACAACACGATAGGGCTAGTGCCTGAAGCTGTAAGATGTGAAGCTCACTCATGGTGTAGAGAGATGACTGAGTTATGACGCAGGCTCACTCAAGGTCGTGTAGTACCAACAAATTGTACCTGGGTCCGAAAACAATATCTCGTATACACTAGTTCCCGAATACAACTCAATAGATACACACTGCATCCGATAAATTTCCACTGTCTGGTTAAAAGTATAAGGCAGTGGGATGTCGTGTGCTTTATCCGAACAAGCTGTTGATTAATTATTCCTCAATGGTCACACGGTTATCCTATCGATTCTCAGAGATAGCCTGATAATTACTACGCCATGCGCTGTGGATTTCCGGCTACATAATGCGTTCCATCACAGTTGACTTGCTACTTCTCAAGTACTAATAATTAATGATTGGTTATTAGTCTAGATTAAAAACAAAACTGACTGTTCACGAATAGCCAGATTACTGGAGTACTTATGAAACTGATTCAAATTCGCGAACAACCGAATCCCGAGTAATTCTTATTCATTTGTTCAAACGGAGAAAAATATGTTGCTGTGCATTAAAAAACCTCACTGCCTTCAATGATGGATGCAAAGATGCAATATTAAATGTCAGTCAGAGTAGTGGGGTTTAAAGTCATCCACCTAAAGGTACGCGTTCCGAGTTCAACTGAGAAAGATCGGTGGCCCGGATTCCAGTAGGCGAGTGACCATGCTATCGTACTGGACAGGCCACTACGGTACCACCAAGTCCAGTACATACAATGGACACAATACGTGCAGCCATCACTTTCCGTGAGCGTTAGATTTATCCCAGAAGCGAGATATGGTGCGTAGCCAGTCCATCGATTTGCGTGTGCACACATGTTGTACCTTGAACTATCCAGAGTGGGCGCACACGCATGAAGACCACAGACACACGTTGTCTATTGTTCCATATGACTTTGTCTGCATCAAGTCATGCTCCGGCTCACGAGTAGTAATATAGCATAACACATTTGTAAGTACATCCGGGACCATTTTCACCGACGATGTCATGAACTTTTGTGCTAAACGAGGAAGAGAGTTCACCGGCGTGTTTGAGCAGTCCGCCTTTCCAAATGAACAGTACAGGACATAGCCATTGTCTAAATGACGACAGCGGCTGGTTTAATCATCTCATATGTACGACACTTATTTATATCGTCCAATGTCCGCGTGATCCTGAAGTAATTGACATGGATTTGACGTATAAAGTCTGTCTACCACGGTTAAGTCTCTTAATCTTTGCAACATTTGATTGGGAAGTGTGTTTTAGGCGGTTAGCGGGGGAACAGCTATACAACTCGGATTATGTGAAGCAGAGACCACTGTTGGAGAGTTGACTGTATGTTGGGGGGATGGAGAACAGTTCGTACTACATTAACTTGCGCCGCTATAGAAAACTGGGTGTTTTGCCGCAAGCGAATTGAAGATTGGAACGGGAACACGATGAGAATTGCGTCCATAACCCTTAGTGGGGTTTTGTCATCCGTGTGAAATATTTACCTGAGGGGACGGATGGAGGAATTCACTTGACCGAGAAAGGACGATGTTCCTCGCTCAAAAACGAACTAGGGAACAAGTGGATTGTCCCGAAAACAATAGGGAACCAAATTGTCAGCCTTTTTTCTGAACAAACCTTATCTCAACAGGAAACAAGAGATACCACCGTTCGTTTTGCTGCTGATGTGAGACAAAAGTTACGGAAATAAATACAGTGATAATACTTACCTGTAGTTGCGAATCAGCTTTTTGTTTACCACCCAACCGCTGAAATCATACAGTTGGGTTACCGATTGTTCTAAAAAAGAATAAGTTTTTTATCGTAGGTGAGCTAAACATTTGAATTGCAAACGTTTCATCACTATTCGGGGTGACATCATCAATGCGTTGTTAGAGTGAACAGAATCGGCGTGTCGCTGGTTTTACTGCAGGGCTACCGACGCACAGCTACGTTCCCTACCTTAACAACAAACTGATGATGTCACCTCGATTGGCGATGAAAGAGTTGCAGGGTCAGCAAACAGCGAAAAAAGATTACCTGAGCTATCGGAATTCTCATCAATAGAAAAAAGAGCTTCTGAAAAAAACTGAACAAGGCCATGCTATAGAAACCTGACTAAAATATTGTCTGGTAACTTTGAATGTAAGCGGTGATCAAAGACGCGGGGTACAGTCAAGAATGTTGTTCATCCACTAACTCCCAAATCGATGGGCTTAAATCAATCGCGGGCTTCCAAGTGTTCTGTATAGTGAATCGCGTCCTAAACACCATGCAGCGATTCTAGAAAAAGGACAGGAAGATAGTTCACTCTTTTGAAAAATCCCGGTTGCTGGTCTCCAGAAGAGGGGCGGTGGTTGAGGTTTAGTACAGTGTGAGTATTTGGCTTTCTGGTCAAAAGGAATACATAAATATTCAAGGAGAGGACGGGATCGGTATTTGTGGTGATGTCGCCGTGGATTGTTGGGGTGGACAAATGCGACATTCATGAAACTGGATTATCCTTCCGTAGGAGCATGTCGCATCTTGCCCGTACAAATGGCCGAACCCGTCCGATCTATGGACACCATTTGAAATTGCAAATGAGTTGAGTTTCCATGGTCGGACCACACAGTACGAGCAAAGAGTATCCTTGTGCGATTACCTGGCCCTCAATAAGGGCGCGCCAGTTTATCTCTTTATGAACTGACAGATTCCTATCAATCGACAGAACTGAGTCGACTTGTTCCTGTTGATATGCGGATACATCGTCTGTAGATAAGTGGTCGATTTCCAAACTGATTGTGGACACCTTGTCACAAGTGCTGACCAATTATCAACAGGAACTGTGAAACATAAGTGGTACTTTGAAATCTGGGTTCCATATGATTAAATGTTATCAGGTATTCTGCGTGCATATATCTCCTCCTATAATTGATATGTAGCAATGTGATATCCAAGAAATAGGAATTAACGACCAGGAATGTAGAAACTGTAACTTCTGGCTTTGCTGCGTTTTAAACGGACCTGTATCACACAACAAGCTATGTGATACTGAAAATCTGGTAGTAAGCAGTGAGAGACCTCGATCGCTCGACGGCACCGCAATGTTTTGTAGATCATACGTTTTGAGATGTACTTGTACTGCAGTATGCTTTGAAGATTTACTGGCGAAGATCGCGAGGTGCTGCTAGACAACACATGAAGGCGTCGTAGCACTTTTCCCAAAACATAAACAGGACGCGAACGACATTTCTGAGTCCTAATGGATTCACACGGGGCCCATTAGCCGTACAATGCTCTTTGTTGTAAAACTTTTGCCAAGATGTTGCATTTTGTTGCTTATGTACCCACACCAAAAATCATCCTAATCTACTTTCATATTTTCATAGCTCACGGAATTTCATTGTTCACTGAAGCAATCATACCCCTGGCGGAAAAGTCTAGTGGAATACTTTCCTAGCATCCTTGAGACCCCGGGATGCCTAGATGAGGCTCAGAAGTTTGGACTCGTACTCTGAGCTCAATTAGCTGACTCTTTTAATCAATCAGGGACAAGTCGTATCTTTCGAAAATTCAATTCCATTGTGCGAATACTGAGAGCCGTGTACACACAATTAAGTCGGAAATATTCAAAGACAAGCTCATAATTCTTGTCAAATTCAACAATTATGAACTCCTATGTAATAAATTCTTCCTTAAAATGACGCCTAATGACAGCTCGAGTGTCGTATCGGCCACACCATTAATGGCCTCAATCAAACCAAATATTCGAACAAACATTAAGGGACAAGTGGAGGAATAGGTGTACCTGAGTAAGCAATGAAATAAGCATTGATGGCTCGGTGGACCCCTAGTTTTCATGAAGGTTGTGATGTATCAGCCCGTGACGATCTAACACAACGATCATCCTTCTTCTAATGTAGTTTTCTGAAAATGTCCTTTCGTCTGTCACAATGGTGCGACATAAGACAGACTCGAGCATATACTTTCGATGGGGGTCTATGTGAGTGCGGCGTACTGTGAAAGTCGATTTTACTCACGCGATTGACGAGTTACGGTTGTTCCAAGGTTGCGTTGTCCCGCTGCCGACGGAGCATCATCTACCTGTGTGCCTGTGGCCATTGGAACACTGAGGGTGTCAGAGTCCTGTTTGACCTAATTAGAGGAAAAAATAACACGTTTAAGCTTTTACTGATTTGAAATAACGAGAATCACGTGGTGTGACAGTTCCAGACCTACCGGGAAACTGCCCATTGGAGGTCGAATCCGGGAGCTTGCGTGCTGACCAACAACAGTCTGTGATTCGGTAGATGGCAAGCTGAACGAGTTCTGAGCCCACTCAACGTCGGTAAATATATCATTTTCAGTTAGCACGTAGTCTGTTCGCCCACTTGATTCTTCCATTGGCTTGGCAGTAGTAATTCCGGAAATAGTTGAACTGGTAGCTATGCTCACTTTCGGCGTATCTACAGACATGATCATCAAGGATTTATAATCCTTGAATGATCTTGGTGTCCAATCATTGGTGTCTGTTGTGGACACCGATGCAGTGATACGGAGTTGAGCGCGAAGAGAAGACAATGACAGTGGGAGACCGAAGGCAACTAGAAGTCCTCGTGTGGAAAAGTGAACACCGGATGTGCGGGGGAATGGAGTTTGCGACAGATGTCGATCTTCGGGGTCGGATATGAGCGACTTCAGTGATTGGACAGGTGGAGAACCACAGCTCACTCTCTGGATGTCGTTTGAATAGGGTGGTTGACTTGCATCACGGCTTACATCAGAAGCCATAGGGTACTGTATAAGTATGGTAACGAAAAAGGATGGAATCACGGTAAGCTGGACACTAGAGATTCCAATAAGGTTTAAATAATAGTCACAACGAATTAATAAGGAACCCATGGTATTCATGCTGTGGAAGCGCTTGTTCATGCAGTAATGATATAGATGTGCAGTTATTTGCTTGATTGCATATATATATATATATATATATATATATATATATATATATATATATGTATAAACGGATATCCATCCTAGGAAATGAGCACACAAACTACCAGCTGTGATATTATTGAAGTTCAGTCCTTGTATACCCATGTTCCCGACTGGTAGTCAGGAATGAATTTGTATCCCAAACTTCCGTGTCCTGGATTATCACGGTAGAATTAACTGCTTTATTGGTTTCTGTTGAAAGCCTCCTGAACTATCTGTTCACCTTGCACTTGTCTTCACATTTTCAGAAAGCGAATACAAGGATTTAAATCTAATGTTAACCTCACGTGTTAGTCCACATGATATGAACAAAGTGTTTAATAAAAAATTCTCATGAGCAAACAACTCAACCGGGCACTGGTAGGTTACACATCGAAACATTCGAAATCCGAAGTTCACAGCCTTCAGTAGACATAGAGGTAAATTTGTGATGTTTACGACTTTATAAGTTTCTGTTAGTGTTCTGGAAGTAGTCACAACCATGCAGACTCTCCTCAAAGCCCCAAATCCCACCACAATACCTTTTATCCGTATGTACAAAGAGTGGAGGTTAGACTATCACACAGGTTAGGTGAACTCGCACTCACAGTATTACTTCATTCCTTTGAGATACTGATCCCCGTTAGCAAAATGTAAACATTGAAAGCTGGATTGAATGAGAAGGATGCTACCGATGAGACAAAACGAGGGTCACACTGTTCTGCTCGCATTTTGTGCTCTCTTTCGTGCATAGCCAAATGTGCAAGATGAGGAGTTTTCGAGCTCGACCCTGGAGAACTACTTCCTTACTGGTTTCATCTATCGTAACAAGGCGATTAAATCGCAGTAATCTGTTCTGAGTGATCACTTCACCTGACGTCGATGAGTTAGTCAGAGTAACACTTTGATAGAGCTGAGCTAATTGTTTGGCCGTGAGTTTTGGCGGCTTGAAACCATTTCGAGACTTAAAGTCATGACGTAATTAAAAGCTTTCTCGGTTACAGCTTTGAGTTAACCGAGGGCGAGTGTACGTTGTACTCGGGAAACCGATGATTTAGGTTTAATCTGGCTCTCCATTAGTGACGGCTCGATATCTAAATGGGATAATTCAATCGGCCTTCAAGATTCACAAAACATACTTTATTCAGTCATCCATGGAGTAACAGCTGGCAATTTAGTTACTAATAAGCTCAATTCTATCCGGCTAGGAACCATAAACATATGTGCTCACATCACTCGAATCGCTGGAAACTATTGAAAAAATTGTCTTCCATCTTCCGCTGTTTGCGGACCCGCTCTCTTGGCAATTTTCACAACAGTCCGAATTTTGTGCTCGTCTTGAATATATCCTACAGATCAATCAGTTGGCTTTATCAGTAAACGTGACTACAAACATGCGGCATCAATAGCAAAGCCTCGATCAACAAAGTTGGGGTTTTGTGAGATTTCCTTAAACTCTGACGTTTCACTTCGCGGCTGGATGTAGCTCATGTTAAATCAGCCAGTGAACACACACACACACATGACACTGGATTCGCCATTGATCAAGACGGGTCAGTTGACCGAACTTTTATTACCATTGTCAGACAATGACCGTCAGACGTGCTGTGAATTTTGCGCGGATAATATACTATGCTCATCCAGATGAGCGATGCGTCTATGTTGTCCGTTCACTCATTACTAAGGCCACTTGATACATTTGTCACAGTGTCTGTGGCTAAATCCGGGCGAACCGTGCGAGATAGTGACGTAAAGATAGGAAACAATTCAGCATAGCCACCATTGATATTGGAAATTACCACATAAGCCACAGTCAACATTGCTTAGTTATTGTGACTGTTATTTTGGTGTGAAATACGAGTAATGTGCCAACTGATAGGACTGAAACAACCATGAAAAACTCCATTGTATATGGAGTCATCATCACAGCAACTATGATAGCAGAACATCGACAGTTCATATTCAGCACGCCGCACAAGAGCACTGTATACCACTTGGCCGACCGAGCACAGCGATTCGTAAAAACGTTAGTGTAGCGGGATATACAGCTGTATATCAATACACTGTTGAAGGTGTCTGACAGAAATAGAGGAACAGACTTCAAGAGGTTTCGTTTTTTGTCCGGTTTCAAGAATCCGTACGGTCGCTGTTGAGGTTATCACCACTGTGACCATCGGTTAGCTTGGATGTAACGAATAAATTTAGCTAGGGCTGCTGGGTACGGCACAGTTGGGGTCAGTCTGCCGCAGGTCAAATAATTTATTACTTTAAAATATGACACTACCAAAGATGTCCTCGTAACTAGGTTAAAAGTGAAAGTGATCAAACAGTGAAATCGGTGCAGCATGTCACATTATTGCGAATCTGACTGGTATCCGGATAGGACAAATAAGCAAATAGACAAACAATTCCAGAAAAACTCACAAAAGATTTACTTTTTTTCTTAAAGATCATAGGAAGCGAAATTCCATCTTTTTCTTCGGAAAATGTGAGGACAATTTTGAAATCACACAAATCCAATCGAAACTCTTTAGACAGTTGTAAAACACAGCGAAGACGGTCTATTTCAGTGTCAATCTACACAGTATTGCTGAGAAAACATCTTGACATCCCTCCAAGGCATAAGATTACGCAAGGAAAGCCGAACCAGACTTCAGCGGTGTAAAGATGGTGTAAAATACATTAGTCTAAGAGGAAACATCGACCAAGCCGAATAACACTTGAGGAATACATGAACTTCTGGTGGGATTAAGTATGAAGGGTTGTTTTTGGCAGATTTAAAGTCTCCGAAGTGTTGCATTGGTCTAACTCATAGGATCAGCTACAATAGCGTCCTAGTATCCCTTCACATCCAAGGGCAAAAGACATTCTGTGGTTTCTGAATGAGCGAAATTGAATGTAGATCAGGTGGCTGTTGATCTGCTCGCCAAGGTTGATAATTTGCTTACCCAACAACAAAATGATGATTTCTCCACGATTAGTGACGAAACATCTGCAAGTAACTGGCCAAACTCAGCAAACAGATCAACAACCATCTGACACACAGCCCATCAACGCGCCCGAGCTGATAATATTTCGATACACTACCAGTGGCCGAATCATACCATAGGAGAAAACGTCACAATAGCGATGCGATTTTGTATTTGCTTGGGTACCCCAATCAAGTGTTACAAGACGGTAGCCGACTTCACTCACATTTCCTACATAGTTCGGCCACGTTCTTTGCGGATGCGATTTGATTTAGTCTGTCAATAGCTTCAAAACGAACGCTGTTAGAACATTAAACACACTGATGGTAGTGTAAGGAGATTTGGTGGTTTTCACATGAGGTTCCGTCCTATAAGTGAAGATAACCGAAGCTGAAAATCCGAGCTGTTTCATCCTTATCAGGAATCATCAATAGTGGGCATACCATGAAACATGGAATACGGTCGAAATGTGTAGTAAAGCGACAAACGTAACAGAATAAAATAAAGCAACGTGTGCAAACTCATTGTTTCCCGGGTATCAAAAAGTTCATCGTTAAGCCAGTGTTACAGTGCACTCTATCCACACATTGTTTTTCGCTTTTGGTTCTTACTGGGCTCCAGTCAGTCAGGACAAAAATTACTTTTCGGACAAAGAGGATATGCCCCGGCAAGCGTGCGAGCGTTTTTTATTGATTCACCGGTACACCTCAGTTCCAAACATCTATAGCTATCGAATGTTTAAGGACGCACTGCGGTTGAAGTGACTGGTTCTCCCACAGCCTATCATATATCGCCGAAAACCTTCAAAGACACTTAATTTCTGTTAACCAGATGTGGAAGATGTGAGAGGTGCTTCATAGTTCTCGCCTCTTTCAAGAACTTGTCAAAAAAACAACTCAGTACCCCGTGCACATGTTTCCTTGAGAAGCAGAAGGAAGTCAACCGGTATAAAATGGCATTGTTGAGCAATTTAACGTTCGTGCACCAAAATGAAGGCCATCTAACCACGGGACACTAACTAGTCGTAGCTAGTCTACAGCGAAAAACTAAACTCATATAATTGAAGACACATATGTAAAAACTATGCGCATCACTGGTAGCCTGCCCTCGTTAGTTCCCTCTTAGAGCGTCCCCATGGGTCGCTACCGGTGAGAAGATTGAGTGTATCAGGCGAAAAAATGAGTGGAAGGTCGCCGGCGAAGTCCATGAAAACGGAAAACATGTTTAAGATGTTGGACAACGTGACTAGAACAGGAACGCAGCTGGTGGAGTTTAACTTCCCCCAGAAGTCGACACATCTTTTGAAATGCCGTGACTGCTTGCAACTGCTCAGAACGCAGTCACCATCATCAAAATGACGAAGTCCAGGAGGAAAGCCATCACTCAGCGGCTTACTTGAAATAAGATCAACTTATTCAGTCTCCAGAACGAAATTATGGTTTAGCACTGGAATCCAACTCTCAAAACCTTCCACCTGAAGAGTGGATCTCTCTATCCAGATTGAACAGTGAAGAGGAAGAAGAGGGGCTACTCAGGGGTATAAGAACCTCATCTAGTGGTAATAAGTACGTAATAAAAGATGTGACTGACCATCGGGCACAGCTGAAGACTTACCGAAATCAAAAGACGATTGGAAGGGATATTCTGTAACAGATCGACAGCCTTGCGCATACAGGGCTCCATACATCCGCGACACGAGTGGACAAGCTCAGATGCAGTAGTTCGAAGCACCTCAAATACGAGAAACAAGAAGGAATAAATCTACACCGTGCCAACGAAAGCATAATGAACCGAAATGTAAATCATTTGCATCGGTGGACGTAGCAAAATCAAACGGGCTTCACTGAAAATGTATCAACCCAACCCATACCTGATACTGGACAGAGTGTATGAAAAACCAAGTTCAGTCGGAAAATCGCAGTCAGCATGAGGGGAATTAATTGGCCAATCAAATACGAGGGAAACAAACCACAACAAAACGTATCGTGAACGAACGAACCGAAACAAGAGTAAGATGATTTTCAAGTAGCCCATCACGTAAGAAGCATAAGACACACACTGAAAACTATAAACACACAAGTAAGAAGACAATACACACCCATCTAATCAAGTACCGGCGATGTCTAACCAAATGCTAAGATCGCGAAAAGATCCACGAACACCTGATGAACAAGTAGGATGTTTATACTCGGAAGAGAACGTAGGTGGTTACAGTGGACCCCAGAGGTTTCAATCCAGCATCATTCTTTTGGCAGAACCAATATCTCCATAGAAAAACTATCTGAAACGGAAACCGCTTCTGTTCACCAACAAAGTTGGTGTCTATAAGGCCGCTTGGTGAGCGGTAAGGCTAAGCTACACCATTGGCTAGCGTCAACGTTGACGAGGAGGATTCATGGGTCAGACGTGTTCACGTACATGGCTACGAAGTCAACCATGCATCTCTGGTTCTCCTGTCTACACTTGGACAACCTGGCAGTAGCCCAGCTCTCATGCTTCCTCCGGGTGGCATGGCAGCTCGACACGGAAAGTGTGCCACAGCTGAACGATTAGCCCAGCTCCATGCTTCCTCCGGGTGGCATGGCAGCTCGACACGGAAAGTGTGCCACAGCTGAACGATTATTATTACTTCATCGAGGTCCACTAGTGGGTGTGTTCCTCATGTGTACGGTCACATGTTGAACACATGCATTAAAAGAACGGCCTAGGGTTAGCTGCGACGGTCTAGAATCGTTTAATGCGCATTTCTACGAAATACGGTTATCTTCTGGTCGGACCAACGGTCATTCCGCAATAGTGAGACAAGTGTGAGTGTAATAAAGTGATGGCTTTCCTAAACTTATGACTCGGAATGATGAGTTAACTTTGACAGCAACCGCCCAACTCACCTCGTGAAGACGTGAGACTAGTTCAGTCGGTAGGGCAGGATAATGGTGCAGAATGGTAAACTGCGGCGTGCTGCGAGGATAGTCTAAAGGGAAACTGACACTTATGGTCACCGCGCCAGCGGCAGGAATACCGGAATCACTTGAACCCAAATTCGATAACTCCTTTGATTCTCGGACGCTGGGTGGTGCCAAAGACGCAGTTGTGGACTGTTGCTGAGGCTGTGGGATTTGCGGCATGTGGGATGAGTGTTGTGTTTGCTGTCTTTGTCCATCCGTTCTGGTCATATCGCGTAGGTCAGTGGCAGATTTACATTGCTCTGGGGATTTCCACTGTTGTTCCGATCGGGTTGGATTGTTCATACTTGGTAAGATATCGCCAGGTGGTAGGAGCAGACTATCCAAGTCGCGTATCTCTTCCAGGTCAGCACTGGGTCGACGACCACGCATATCAGGACCCACAGAACACACCGTATAATGATGGTAATGCAATTTGCGGCAGAAAAATAGCTTGAGCTTAGCGTTCCGATTGATCATGTCTATCTCCTCTACCTTGTACTAGATTTCATAAAAAAAAGTAAATTACTGTGCAGTTTGCTTGAATATTAAGGTAGCACAAGAAGGCGTTATGTGTGCGACTAAAAAAATCGTGTTAGCAGCAGGTAACCTACCAATCAGTTGCCGGAAATCCAGTGTAAAAGTAATAAAATCGAACATGACATGATCCAGAAAAATTTATTGAGATCGGTTAGGTAGCTACAAGCAGTAAGCGGACTGAGAGTGTAAGAGACGTAGACAGGCAGACCGGAGGCATACTACTTTCCCAAATGCACATCTCCGACCAAAAACAGGAACCAACCAGTGTGCGCCGGAAGCACCGCAATTGGCCAACCAAAAAAGGAAGTTGTTCTAGGAAAAATTGCAGAACGATAATGTGAATGGAAAAGCTACGATATGGAGGCGTATTGGGACTTGCTAGACTACTGAAATGGGCGAAACCACGAAGGACTCGTCATATCATAAGAAAATAAAGTCTCGAGCATGGAAACAAAGAGAGACGAAGTTTTGGCTTTTACGCACCTCGGATCAGCGATGAGCAAATTAACAAACGCATTTGCAGAAAAGTAATTCGGTTTCGAATTCCACTCAGAACCTATCGTGTAGAGAAAATGGTAGAATAACGGCTCTCCCCAGTTTTACAGCACATGAAGACACATAGATACGAGGAAAATTCACTCATTGACAAGTGCCCCAATACTGGACCCGGTGGTAAGCCAGAATGCACAATTGCACTGGAATTTGATGAAAGCAAAGTAGGTACCCAGCCCCAAGGAAATAACGCAAACACAGGGAATCACTGAAAAAAAACTATGGTAGCGAGCTTAATTAAACCCCAGGGTCACTACGTAGAGACATATGGCATAATTAACGATCCTTTGTATCCTTGCAATAGTCTCCGACCGTGATGGAATAGTTTAATCGATTATTTATGTTGAGTTCCGTGTGGTCATTGATTTTTAATCCTATGCATGTGAGCTTGTGGTATTAATAAAATTAGGGTTCATGCTGCGGCGTTCCGCAAAACAAAGGCAACTGCGATGCAACATTTAACCATATGCAATATTTTCAGGGATTACAGCGGTGACTTGGTGTGGTGACTACATGGAACCATTGTCAATGTTTTCTGCGTCTGACTAAAGAAAACAGCGCTACCTGTGAATTGTTTCAAGTTCTTTCACTTCGACTTGGGTGACCGCACGGCACAGCGCAAACCGTCTTT
>NW_008751833.1:852054-910928 GCF_000715545.1 Opisthorchis viverrini
TATATATATATATAACTGGTGGATATCTGGATGGCTGGCATCCGAATCTGAATTTCCTGTCAACAGCACACAAGTCGATGTACTCCTACGCATGATCAGGAGCAAGACGGTTTGCGCTGAACAGAATGTGGTGCTGCGCGCAAGCCCTTGGTAGCGATGAGTAAGAGGTGCGGGTTAACGTGCAGACGGCTTTGGCAAGCCATCAGCCGGTCCAAACATCGTGCTATAACAGAGTTTACCAGCACCAATTATCTGTTTAGTAATGTGCTACCGGTGTCCTTCGTGAATTCCTTTAGGCTTCAGCGTGATACCATACCTTCACAGTATACCACCATGCAACTGATTCCGGAATGCGCTCTTTGACACACCGTCAGTTTGGTAATCGATAAACGGGCGCCTTATGTTAACATTACAAAGTTATCAGAAACCCATAAACCATTGAGGGATCGTATATTTCTGTCAGTAGTATCTTTAAGTCCTGGGATGGAGGTCTGGCACGTTTGAGAACACTCCCAAGTCGAATTATCTACCAAGCTGACTTAATAAGAACCCGCAATGCCATGCTACTAACATCAGAGGTGGATATCAACGAGAAAAAACGCACTGTCATTAAATTCTGAAACCCTTTTCGTTCGGTTCTGAAAATGTTCTAACCATGAGGAGGAGAAATACAGTAATACAGTATAAGAAAACTGGCAACCAAATGCTTTAACTTCAGCTGCAAAGTGATATCATGATTTAAACGGCATTGTGAGGATAGAAAGACCAACACGTGCTGTTCCTCCCACACCATCATATATCACACAATGCAGGTACTTGCCCAGTTTCAAAATATAAGCAGAAAATTCCACCAACCTGTCCAACTCTAGGAGTAAGTAACGACAGTTCTTGAGCCAAAATTCGATATGCGTTTTCTTCCTGTGATCCATCTGATGTGAAGGAATAAAAGAATAAAAAGCAGGTCTATCAAACGCACGATAACAATAGTGAGAAAGGTATTAATCCTTCGTCCGTAAGCTAGACGCAACTCTGGATCCCCAAAACGCTCATTTTTCCTTGTCCGAAGGCGGATAGGTGTTCATCCGTCACAATTGTCAGAGGTGATGTTATCTGCGCTTTCGGTATAGCCTCCATAAAAAGGGCATACAAATTTTAGTTCGATATCGCAATAGCTTTGGCCTTTGGTGCACGAACCCATAATTTGACAACAAATTAGTAAACAATGACCCGGTATTGACCAACTACTTCCCCAACCGAATGTGTACATACCGAAATATTGGTGAACATGCTCATCTAGTGAAAAAAATGCTCAAAACCCGAGCTGGCACATCGAATCAGCCTTATTAACTCTCACCTCATAACCTCTTTGGTCCCGATTCTACAATACCGAAATAGCCTTCAACGTTCTGATACTAAAGCAAAATCCACTGTTGGTGCCAAGTAGAATCACCCAGGTGTGCTCCACACAAAAAGCGATCAAAAGAGGTTGTTGAAAGGCTCGTCAGTTTTTTTCAAAACATTCTCCCGTACAAGATTTACTTCGTTTTTCTAGGTAAGGATACTCATGGCAAAAACATGTAATCGGCAGTTATTTTTGTGTTTCGTAGGTAGTTTGGAAGTGTATATGAGCAATACAGGTACCCAAGATAAATGGAAGATAAACTGAATAGTACTCACTAGGTTCTGGTGTAGAGGTGTGTAGTTTTGCCGTGAGAAATCGCGAGTTGGTCTCATCCAACTTCGATTGAACGTCTGTATGCTGAAGGGGAGGGGATGCACGGACGATTGAAAATAGAGAGCAGGAAAGGTGGAGGCAACAAAAACCTTTGGGTTTCTGGAATGAATTCGGTAGAAATATTCCGACCTATTATGTGTCACGTAGAAAGTCACACCGAGTTCTCACATTAAACCCCGGAGAACGGAATAGTTCGAAAACAAAAAATAACGCCAGTCAAACTGTGTTCCATGGGGGCGAGATGGCCCAAGTGGTTAGAGCGCGAATTTACTGACCGGAAGGTTCGTGGTTCGAATCCGACCTCCGCCACTCGACTTCCCGTGTCTAGGCTTGGGCAACCTGGCAGTATCCTAACCCTCGTGCTTCCTTCGGATGGCATGGCAGCTAGGCACCGGAAGGGTGCTACAGCTGAACGCTTTCTTTCTTTCTTTCTGTGTTCCATGAGTCACAGACTCAGGTTACCTGAGTTAGTCTGTCAATCTGGTTGAAAGTGCACAGAGGTGAACAAGTGTGTAAAAACGTACACGTGCCATAACAGAAAAGTAGCATATTCCAGCATCGTGATGACGAAATTCCTTGCATATCTCGAAAATGTACGATTCTAGGGAACCGAACAATTGATCAAACTTTGTGCCAAAATCTTAGCACCATTTTCCATAGACACGTTGCATCACATTTCTCAACAGAAGCAAGCATTTATGGTGGACACAAACTAGTTTTAGAGACAATAAATTTACGCGGTAATAGTGTGCGAAACGCAGTTTTCCATCAAAGAATGAGGCAGGTCACTTGATGTCACCCTAAAACACCGGAATACATTTTCATATCCTTCTGGTTGGCAAGTGGTCTTCCCTTTATTCATCGCACGCATATACCCGTTGTTAGTTTGGAGGATCTGTACACCCTTCATGGTGTTTCTGGAAACCCGAGATACATTGGGATCCGTGGATGGAACCATACAGTGGAATTACCTGGTACATCGGTCACCATCAGTTAAACTCGTGAACTTCGGGTATTCTACAAGAAGACATCAAGTCAAGTCTTTCGTCAGCGCTGTGATGGACGATGTCCTGGAGGGTGGTTGTTCCTAACCTTACTGATGGTGGTGTTGGGCTTCTACATGAATGCAAGATCCAGACCCTTGGTAATGTTGATATGTCATGTACAAATGTTTGCCAATGGACTTGAGTCATTATGGAATGTAGTTTTCACCATCAACCTCGTTCAGGACTGCGTGGGACTGAGACATGATGTCTATCACAGGGAAGCGCTTGAGTTCGTCGGTAACTTCTTTGGCCTTGGAAACGATCCTCTGCAGGGAGGAGTTAATACAACCGTAAACGTTGCTCAAAGAACGAAGACTATATCGCTTTCGAAATTTTAAGTACACGTGGCGGCACCGAACCCGAAGGGCACCTCAGAGACCTATCCGTTCGGTTGGCTTCTTCTACAGATGTATAAGCTGCTCTCCCCGGAATGAAGACGGCCCGTGATTCTCAGTAATTGGCCATTGTTACTCATGGGGTTTCTTACGCATCTGATGATAACAATGCATCGAGAACTTGAAGGCATGAAGGTTTATTATCTGTGAACGCAACAACATGGACTAGGAAGATGCGACTGACGCACCTAGACTTCGATGTCCCGGTTACTCATTCAGAACGGTGCATCAGCGACTTCTACTTCCTACTTTCCTGGAGAAGCAAACAATGAGGAGAGGTAAGCAACGAACAACTGGACGCCGCAGTACGAAGGCCGTATCGAACGGATTATCTTCGACCAACTGTTTACAGCTCTCAGACTAGATCCAGCTCGGGGCTCTGAAGGAGATCGCTTGAGCCAGTACTGAGAGGATCACTCGGGTAGGCTATTTCGTTCACCACCAGTTATCGTACTTTATCCAATCTATTTTTCCTTTGAAACCCCTTATAAATTTGCACACCATTTGCCGCAAGTGACAGGAACTGTTCTGAGATACGTGTGCAAGATATGGTGCCACACCTGTCAAATACTGGGCAGACTGCACCGAGACTGCACCAGAGGAGAGCAGCTTCGATTGAATCCGTTGCACAGCTACCATATTTAGGTTAACGGTTGCTACAGTTTGGAACTCAGCCACAATGACTACATTTAGATTTTATTGGGGGAATACACTACTCACAGGGTGAAAACCCTTCTTGTGGTTCATCAAGCAGAAGCAGTCCTTGAGTTTCCACCAACCTTACGTTCTGATTGAACAATAAATTGTATGGTATTAGTGAAATACACTCATTGTGAATGGACTTGATGTTACCGGGGGACTCATCACCTGAACCCTAGCTGAATCAACTGATAATACACTGCAATATCACGAATGTCGTCCCTACAGAAACATGAAATGGTTTTTGTGCAGCACATTTAGTCAAAGAATCATCATCATTATTGACAGTATAACATGGGCGTTCAACAATGGTGCTTCGCTTCCGAAGATTCAGGTGAGTTCCCCACTAGGACCCACTTAATATGCAAGTGAGTGTATGTCGCCAACCACATCTGGATCGCTTTGCATCTCTGTTTTATGAACGAAAGACCTTCGAACGTCAGAGAAGAACCGGAACATCAACGACCAAAATGATAATTTCATGAGTGTTTCCGATGCGCAACAAGTTAAATGAAACTGGATTGAGTGAACACCTGACAGAATGATAATTGAATCCACTGTTGGAATATCAGAGTGGATAGAAAAAATGAATTCAGCACTGCCAGTCAAAGTCATGTTTAGTCGCTACATCCACCTCAGCGGAACACTTAAAACATGGTACCAAATCCTACCCATTATGCAGTAAACATAGCACGATTCGATATAAGGAGAGGTCCCTATATCGGGCCACTTGGTGTCTCCCCTGCACGTACATCATCTGACAAATGAGCTGTTTTTCCAGCATAAATCAGAAAGGTGAAAAAGACGCTCAGGTGCATATTCTAAAACCAATTTTGCAATTGATAACAAAAAACCTGGATGCCGACAACGTATCCCTGCTTTTAGAGTGGGGTTCGTCCAAACTTCCCTGTTTGACTGCGGACATTGAAAGACATACTTGAGCATACATTTTAACCACGGAAATGGTTTTTGTGTGTCCCTAGATTGTCGGTAAGTACTCGGAAAGGTAGAAACCTCGGGGCTGCACAACGGTAGAGCAGTGGTGGAATATCCAAGGACGAATGTGAAGGCATTTTTTTCAAACTTAAGGTTGTGAAAAGAATATTCAACTATCGCACTCACTACTTCTGACAGACAAGCTGGTGTCCAGTATTGAATTCTCAACTCAGAACACTACGACATCCAACGGAGAGATTGGGAAAACAATTAAATACCACGCTGGACCACCAGAAAAATATTTTCCTGAAAGGGCTCTAAAAAAGTACCTTCATCCGACCGGATCCTAAGGGTCGTTTGGCGAATGAACAGCGCTGATCAGTTGCGGACCGTTCTGAAGGTGGAGCATGGGTAGCCACGTGCGAGGCCGAGGACTGTTTCGAGTAAGCTACAGTCGCCAAGCTTGAATCCACTGGGGCGGAACAAACCTGTACCGGGTAACGGCGAATCGTCTGATCCTCAGACCAAGTAACGAGTTCCGGGGATAAGCCAACTACGTACGGAAAACCAAAAGACAAAGGCTCAAGTTTGCACAATAGTTGGAGCATGGACATTACTTCAGGGTATGTCACAGCGCAAAGAGGGTCCCCTGCTACCATAAAGTCGCATTCCTAGAAAGGTTACAAAAGTGTTTTCCACTGGCCACATTTTATTTGGAATTCTACGAAGAGAGCCATGGAAGGCAACCCCTTTTCTTTATCGTGCTCAATTGGAGAACACCGAATTCATTCGTGTGGTTTCGCCAGGAAGGAGAAGCCTGAGAAGTAAACTGCAAAGCTAGATCCTCCACGCAATGAATATCCAACAGAAAGTTCGGCAGATCGATCAATTACTCGCTGTGTGCAATCCAAATAGACCAATACGTCAAAAGAAGTTTTAGAAAGCCCAAAACCATGTCCCCTGTCAGCTAGGACTGAATATAAGACTAACGGAAAAATCGAAACGGCCACCAACTCGGCAACTTCCTTTAGGAGATGGGTGTAGTCGGACATTTTGGTTCGAAGGAGAGTCTGAAACTAATGAAACGAAAGAGAAACTACATTTGGCCTTGAGGTAAGTCTACAGAGCTACACAATCTCATCTGATTAAGAACACCAAAGAATCGGTTCTCAAACGGCATGAGCACAGTGTCTCCACTTTTTCTGTGACCAATGTAAACCGATAGCTACCTCGTGGTTGCGGAGACACATCGACAACTAAGCCGGCTATCAGAGCGGTTAATTGAACATAGATCACGACACGTCTTTGACCACGAGTTGTCCCCTGAAAACGCGATGCCAGAGGGAACCCAAAGATCAATTTTGTGTTACGTAACCGAAACGTAAAATTGTTCTATAATGGAATGGCCCTGCTCATCAGGGTCCGGTAACAAGCACAGCGTGCATAAAACGTGACGAAGCAATTCAGCTTTCATTATTACGATCACATGTTGATATGCATTAGCTGTATCTGTTGATCCATTTAACCTAGTTCGCAACACAGTCTTACACATAAACTGCACGCTTTACATCACACGCCTGATTAGGAAAAGTCATTTCGTTCGACCACCAATTTTCTGATTCGTGCTACTCCCAGACAAACTCAAACGCACTGCTATACTTGAACGAGATAACCAAATTTAACCTTCCTGACCATTAGCAGAACCGCTGCTGGAACTACTTTCAGTCCAGAAGACTGCGTTAGTTCAGTAAAACACACCACAACGCTGAGGAGACCAAATGGAAATGTTAACATCCAACGGTATGTGTATTGTGTCTGCGCTCATGAAGAGCTAAAAAGCGTCAGTTGTTTTACATACAGTGAGTCAAGTAAATATACCGCGCAGGTAGGCCCACATCAAAGGGCTGGTTACAGACTAAGTACGCCTACTTTGTGCACGAGGATCATGAGAACCATCAAGGTCGTCGCCTCGAAAAAATACATTTTCGTCCTCTTCATCTAACTTGCGAGAGTAAACAGAGTTCAAGCTCGTTGGAATCCTCCAGGTCATGGTTTTCACTGCGGGTTCGGTCTGTAGCGGTCGGAACACTGCCCCTGATAGTGGATCAGCTTTCCAGAGAGGTGGAGCTGGTTGATGTAGATTGTGTGCGTTCCACACATTGAAGCCGACATCCTTCCAGAGCGTTGGCTCGGACAGCGTTAGAATATGGCTGCCAGATGGCTGGGAATGGGATGAGAATGGGTGAAATGAAGCCATCAGATTTCGTGACCCTTGAAAACCGTATGTTAAAGAACAGGTTACTGAGGGCCGTTATAAAAGAGAACACTGTTTTTGACTGCATGTTATGTTGGCACCGAAAGTGTCACCATTTTTTAGTGGAACACCAGGCATCGCAAAGAGATTATTTTGAGAAACGAAAAGAGCGGTCCCATCATGTTAGTAGTAAATTCGACACCCATGTACAAAGTGACCGGATCCTGGTGGTCCTCAAGACTATTAGAAAGTGGACCAAAAGCGTTCAGATGTTGACACCGAATGCAGTAGACCATTGAACTGGTATCAATCTTCAGAAGGCACCTGCTACTTTGGGAAACAACATAATTCCTGACACGAACCACAAACCCCAGAAAGGCTGCAAGGGATGTCCAGAGTGAAGTGGAGACAGAGAGTGGCTTTTGATACTGACGATCAACCTGGCTCAACGAGTACTTTCAACTGACACTGAAAGCCAGACATTACTTTTGTGAGCATTGCTGATAAGCATTGGCTTCCGAACTCTACACTGCTTCTGTTTCAAGTTAAAAGGGTGGAATTATGAGTGCTCACCAGAGAGACTATGATTCCTTGATATTCTTTTCTGATGGTTTCTTATTTTATTTAGGCTTCATTCGATTTTCCCTGGCTGATGTTACTTTTTGCCTCCCTCCAACAAAGGTGAACCCGTACCCAAAATACCTCGAGGGTTCATACGGTGGCAAAACCAAAAACCTTTTGGGAAACGACTGAATACAATAGAAAGTAAACTGAAAATCGAAGTTGTAAATCAAGGACAGTGTTCGCTCGAAATCCACCGGCTGCCGAAGATAATTTATCGCAAAATAGACTAAAATGCAACAGACAAAATGTACTTTTCCTTCACGCCTTGTGCATATATGCATGTTTCCATATATGACTCCTCATCACCATTGTTCCCTTGTTTCCTCTTGTAGGCCTACATCAGTCATAAGCTGAAGCACCCGCTAGAACATGTGTACCAGGTAGCTGAGACCTACAAGCGATACTGATGTCACACAGGGACGAAATACAAACCCGTCGTGACATAACTAGCTACAAGCTAGTGTCAGACGCAGTCCGTTGAGAAAAAAGGGAAGCCAAGTTCAGTTTCGGTGACATTGTTTTGATTTAGCACATTAGCAATAACCACGTAAGCAGAAACGCCCTCACAAAGAATAAGAATTAACACGGACTGAGCACTCAATTACGGTACGGGTGTAACGGTGATACTACTGATGGGGGTGGCACGCGAATAGTATGTCTTCTCATAAACCTGTTTAGCGTCTCTTGAAAAGTGAGATCTGTTACGGAATTTGCGGAGTCGCTCTGTAGCATTTGCTTGGATTTGAGCAACAGTCAACGAATATCCAGAAAAGTTCAGGAAGACGTGTTCAAAGAGAAGATGGATATTCAGTTTTTGTAAACGAGATGCATATGAGAGTTCTGTTTCCCTGTCCAATAGTCTGTAACTGTTCAGTTGGCATTTTGTAATATATGACCCCGCAGCGAAAGCCTTCTTCCTTTCACGGGTAGGTAGCGATAGTATTCCTCTCAACTAGGAGGTTGGTTAAAAATATGTTGTTTGCTAGCCTCACGGCAGAACAAGTGGCTTGAAGACAGCAGGATGAAAATTCGCATGCGTACGGAACTTTATTTCAAAAAAGAGACCTACCGAGTAGTAGACCTTCGTATTGTGCGAATAGACCGATCGGAGCCTGTCTCTTGGACTGTTTGGCTGCCGAATGTCCCACACGCACAGCACGCCACGCTGATTAATTGAACAGAGTTCATGAGCTGATGACGGAGACCAGTTGAAATCAGAGACTGAAGGTGGTAGAGAGCCGCGCCCGTTGGAATCCGCTGTTTGATCTGTTAGATAAGGTTCCGGAATGTTTTTCTATCGGAGGAAGATGATACTATCCTGAGTGAACTATTAGGCGTAGCATTCAGCTATCTAACAACACTGGAGATATGGCGTGAATGACGACAAAATAAGTCACCAATACCAACTAGGAACAGTAGAGTGCTATGTCAATCAAGACGAGAACCGAAATCAGACGAGACTGATAAAATGAAGAAAAGTGGATCAAAACGTCTACCATGAATCGAGTCAATAATTAAAAAGGGCTAAACGATTATATGTACTGCACTACTTCTGCCGCAACTGATATTGTCTAGGCGAGAAACAAAATGGTGGAAAACTCAAGCGATTAAGCGATACATACCCTGAGATCCCAGAGTCGGATGCCCGATCGGTGTAGGGTCGCAAAACAATGGCTTGACAGGCGATTCCATCTGATAATGGTCGGGTCCGCTAGAGGAATGGGTGATAGAGAAGGTTTGTTAAGTACTGCTAACTGAACATGTTCGTTAGAGTATTGCGATCGGTCATTATCGCACCAAATCCAACAGCACGCCTGAGAAACTCAAGAAAAGTAGGTTAGTTAGAATAACTACTCATGGACTGTGTAATAATAGGAACCGATCGGTATGTGAATACGTTTACCGGTGGATAACAAACACTTACAAAGGGATTCAATCGACCTCACAGGTCTGCATAGGTCACGCACATCCCAGATACATATCGCTCGAAATTGGTCGGCTGATGAAGTCGACAATAAGTTCGGATGGATTGGACTCCAGTCAAATGAAGTTATTGGTCGGACGTAACCCCCAAGGAATTGAATGCTACTCAAGCACAAAGATGAATGATCCCAATGGAGGAGCTCACATCGATTGAAACGCTATGAAGAAAGGTTTAAATGGGTTTGTTAGCTAAACGCGATAGAATTCTGTGAATGCAAAGTACAGAGGCAAAATATCAAACTGGGAAACAATTGACAAGACCTTGGAGCTGAAGTCAATCTATGCTGGAAAACTAAGAAACAGTGTACAACTTGGAGTTGAGTCTCTGAAGAGATCCAAATCCGCAACCTACCGGTTGAAGCATTTGGCTACTAGTAGCTGCTCAACACTGTTACCAATTTAAATACATTGCCATCGGTGGGAAGATCTCGGGTCCGTCAGATGACCAATACCGATTATTCCGAATAAGGACGAGAGAGTTTTACGAATCTCAAGTCTACAGCTGTGTGACTTCACTTACAGAGCGGCATCTTGATGAAAAATTCCAAATCTCCTGCCCGTCTACTACCTCCAATGAAAAGTCATAAAAGGGAAGAAAAACGGTTCACGCGTACGACCTCAAACCGGATTAGACAAGTCAGCCATCCCACCTAGGTTAGACTGCCAGGCAATCTGGTATTACGTGACACAAAAGACTTCCTACTGCCGTTATAAAAAACACGGAATCCTTTCACTCACTTGGTCAACATAGAAACAATGCACTTATTGCTCCAACATCATCTACCGCACAAATAAAAGCAGTCCGAGCTGCAGACTGTAACAATAACGAAAGTCGGGGACGAGTTGCAGCGGGAATTTTGGCCAATCGACAAAGGTCAGATATAGTCTGGTGACAGACAGATCACCCGTCTAAGAAACCTCTGCACGTCCGGGTTTGATCAATATTGATTGATTGATTGACTGATAATTATGACTCCAAGTCAGTGAGTTTGAGTACGGGTTGGACGATGATATTCGGTCAACCCGTGACCTAAATGCATTGTGCAATCGATGACGCAGTTTACCTAGGGATCCCCATCGTTCCCTCTTGAGGCTCAACAAGGTATGTGAGAGTGTGATTCACAAAAAATTTTGTGTTCTACTGACGCAGGTGTCACCGCAAATGAGGGCTTCTGTACAACTCATATTAACCAAGCCGGATCCAGTGATTTACAAACTGATTGGATGATTACTCGACAATTCCCCGTGGAATTTCTAGTCGGCCGTGCGTTGAACACCCGTTAGAATTTTGTACAAACGTTGGAACAAACATCTGTGAATTCACAAGCAATTAATTCAATCCGTGAGCCACTAGACCATCCGTGCGATGTTGCTGGTTCTCACAAAATTCCAACATGTATTGCCTGAGAGTATCTCAACTGACCGTTTGTTCTGTGAACCGAAAACGTTTTCTTTAAACGTGAGGGCCCCACTTACACCAAGCTGATGGTGTGACGATAGTGTGAGCATCTGTTGCAATTCAATTTATAATGTGTTGGCTGTATGAAACACGTTATCACATTATCACATCAATGACAATAATGCACATGGTCTTGTAACGCAACCGATATGGGTTTTCGTGGATACATGAATCATTCACCAGTTAGACTTATGCTTCACTGAAGATAAAATTGTAATTCGTCACCCTATCATAATTACTGTGAGCAATGCGTAAGTACCACATACCTGCGGTTAACTGCTACACCTACGGTGAAAAAAACCTCAGGAAAAAGTGGAAAAAGGAGGAAAGGGCGGTGGGGGGGGGGCATAAGTGAAGGAAAGTCCTAAATCCTTAGAGAAAGCGATCGAGAATAATGTACCGCAAGAAATACATTCATTTCCAAATTTATTTGATTTTAACGTGACACTCAACTGAGTTCGACCTGAATCGTTCGTTTATGATATTCAGCTGGGATTAAGTTGGATTTCCCGTTAAAAAAACAAATTAGCTTGAAAATGAGCGTAGTTTCAAAAGCAACATAAGTCTGACAGGAACTCAGCGAGGCTCAAGAACAGTGAGGCTGGTCGTGGGTTGCCGAAGAGTTTCCAGCAACCTTATGAGCAGTGTTCTGACGAGACACATCTGAGCCTCACGTCGGGGTACGGTGCAACCAGAGGGATCGATTTAGCACTCCTTGCAAACTTCACCCAAAATTACGCACAACGCGAGGCCTACTGTGGTTACTCACTCCGGTTGGTATGTGACGCCGTGTGGCTCATCCAAAAGAGGAAGCAATAAGGCAAGACGTTTTCAGCGGTAGACTGAACGGGCAACGACGCAAGAGCATAAACACACGACAGCTGGAGACACTCTTGATCCTTACCAGCTAACGCCTTTTCGATGGGTGATAGCGAAATTTGTGATGATCCTTTAGGGACTGGTTTGAAAACGGTGCTTAACCAACCTCATCTAGTAACCAACCTGAATATGTGCAATATTCCGGATTGATTTCGTTATTGGGAGTGTACAACACACTATAACAATGAATAAATTTAGAAAAGAATAAATAAAGCACCATATCAAGGGCTTATTCGACAATTTGCCAGGGTAGTATCAACATCAAAGTCAACAAGATCACAGCCTACACTGCGGGACTCGTCAGCTGCCCATCACCTGATGGAGAGCAACCATCACATCGATCCAGCGACTGTAGCATATGGCAGAGTTCTGGAATTTACTGAGGCACTGACTACTCAAAAATGGAAGAAGGATCTGTGTGAGTAGAAACGCCGGCAAACTGCGCAACAAGCCTTTTACATGGTAATTTTCCCTTTTTAGATTTAACTATATAACCTGCGGTACACCGAAATAAAATCGGAATATCGTTTAAAAACGGCATGTCAGTGATGGTCTCCACACTTGCGAAGATCCCTTTTTGGGAAGGCGAAACGTGCTCCTTGTCTGGTGCTGGTCGTTCAGGGGGAGAACAAGTTTTCTCACGAACTGAGCATACAGTGACTTTGCTTTACGTTGTAGCTTTGTGTCCATGCTGGTGCGGTTGGTTCGTCTGTCACAATTACATAAACCGCACCAAGCGCGTTGGCTAATTTGTACCTCCCTGCGAGTCACTTTACAAAGCCTCATTTTTCAGAACCATTGCACCGAAACTTGTTAGTTAAGTCCTAAAACCTAATAACCCTGTCAGCGAAGACAATCGGACTCATGCGTTGGGCTCTGATAAGCACCACCATTTTGTGTGTTTACGCCTCGCGTCTCCCGATTACCGACCAAACTGAGATGAACGATTTGTCCTCTTCAGCCGCCACAATGGCCTCAAGTCAGTTTCTCAGCGAAGCAGAGACCTGGCTGTTACGAAGACTTGTCGGGTAGGTGCAAACTCCAATTCCGTAACGGAAAGAACGGAACTTACCACGACGTGACGGCTTGTGTACCACCGTGACCCATCGACCTATACAAGGAAGTGTCTGTGTGACACTCAGAGTCTCTCATACCATGTTGGTCAATGCTTAAAGGTTAGAACACAGTTTCCTGGTTCTCAAGGTTGGGGATTGGAACATCTGTGGCGCATCTGTTCTGCAAAGATTGAAATGCACTCGCATTTCCCGCCAGACACCGCTGTCTTGCGGACGGGCTTTTGAGTTCAAGGCCTTGGTCGAGTAACCCTAATCGTCCACCTGTCCAAGTGTTGGCGCCCTCGCAGTGTCCCAGCCCACGTACAACCATGAATTACACACATACACACACAAAAAAAAAACTCATGCCACATCGGTCACCACGTTGTCCCATTATTCGGGTCGCCTCACTTGCAGGTCGGCTAAGCTGAAACAAGCTACTGCCGATGCCTCCCTTCTTTTACCTTCATATACTTTTTCATCCCCCCTCGCTCCAGCCCATTGCTAACTCTCTCTCTCTCTCTTTGTAGACCCACAAGTTAGGACTGACCGTCTGCCTCGTCCTGCATCGGTTATGGCCGCAACATCTGCTCTTCAGCCAGCTCTGGCAGCCCCAAACATCACGAAATCAACCTTCAAGCATCGACACTCAGTCTATTCGGCTGCCTTAAATGTGCGCACTCTGCAGCAAGCAGGACAACACGTTCCTATTGCTCTCACGCTGGACTCGCTTGCCGTTCATGTGTGTTGCGTATCTGGAACAAGAATTCAAGATGCAAACACAGTGGTTGAGCTAACCGCATTATCACACTCCACTCACTTTCGGTTGCGTACCTCCGGCGAATCAGAAGCTGCTGTGGGAGAATGTGCAGGGTTTGGTATCGTCCGGGTGAAAGGATCCTTGCTTGACTGGATACCTGCTAATACTCGCCTCTCTGCGGTCCGTCCGTGAAGGGAACTCATACGCGGAATGTTGACAGATGTCTGTCAGCCGTGTCTGCTAACGCCCACACAAGCGAGAAGGCTTAGCGCGACTGACACTCAATTACGTGATGGACATGGATTGGAATCGGTACGTACGGGTAATGGTGAACGAAAGCTCCATGCAAGTGCCGACCGTAGACTGTTTTCATGCAGTGCGAGCTTCCGAAATAGCCCAAATCGGTTAGCCAAATGGCGTCCTCCAAAGGAGTGACCGCTACGAACTCAAACTGATCATGTTGCCATCAGTTATTGATGGCGCGGATCAGCAACTGACTGTCGCTCGTTTTTGCACACGTTTATGGTTTTCGACCACGCACTCGTCCGGAATCCCTTCTCCCTTCGTTTTCTAGGGCCGCGTAAGGTGCGAACAAGTCGCTTAGCAACTGAGAGGCTGACAAATCCGGACAAATTTGCCAGAATAGTCTCATCGAGCCTCTTCCATCATCAGATAAGACTGCACATCGGGACGAAATTTCAAACTCTTTGCACAGTGCTGGGAGTTTTACCTGCGCCACGGCGCTACTAGGCCCACTCAGGCATTGGGTATCAGACCGAATGGTGGCACTGCTTAAATCTCGAAGAAATATCTCAACCGGTCCGAACATAACATAGCCTGAGGAATTATCAGATGTCAAGTGAAGGTGAGCATGCGCTACGATCATGAAGTCTGGTGGACTCGGAAAGCTAAGGAAATAGACGGTGAACGTGGAACCCCCTATGTGTGCAGATGTTCTCTCAAGCGCCCCCGAGCATCTGGAAGTTGTATTAGTTCTGACTGTAGTGCCACAGACGAGGTCAATGCACGAATCTGCGAGGCTTGCAGAATGCATGCTTACAAGCTTGCTAACTGATACACATGTGGCGTCAAAGCAGTATATCCCTGAATCCCAGGGGACGTATCAGACTATAGTACCGGTGGTTTTATTGTGTGGCTGCGGGACTTGGCCTGTTCGAGCAGCGGACACTTATCGTCTCAGAACTACAGCTCGTGTGGGTTGGTGTCCGCAAATCCATAACGAGGCAATTAGGAAGAGATTTTTCGGTTGTGCAACAGGGACTCCCGTTGAAGAATGTGTCCAGTACCAGAAACTGCGTTGGTTAGGCCATCTATTACGTACGCCGAAGAGAGTGCTGTTTTCGGTGCCCAATTAAGGGTGGCGGGAACAGATTAGTGGTCAACTCTTGACTTGGCAGAAGGGCATGAAGGAGATTACGAAACGTTTAGGTGTCATTAGTGATACTCGCCTTCCGGGATATGGATCGCGTGATCCTTACTGTGACGGGCTGGGGACACTGCAAGATATGGTTGCTAAGCGAAACCGATGGTGTTGTTGTTGTCAACTTGATTGTCTGGATGTGTAGGCTGATTGGCTGTGCGGCAGCGAAGCATCAGTATTGAGTACTGATTTCATGCTGCTGATGATGATGCAAACTCCAATCATAAGCATCGAAAGCACTGTATAGCGAAGTTATCGCATGCTTCAGCCCTGATAGATGAACATTACACAGCGAGTGGAGGCGTATGTGGAGTCATGCGTTTAGCTTGTTTTTCGTGTTCCAAGCCGTATTTCTTAAAAATACACAACGGGTAGGGTCGATTAGAAACAGTTACGCTCAGCGACAGCTGATCTTTTTTGACAGGTATCAAATGGCAGTAGACGGCAACGATGGCTAATAGCTTTTGAGAATCACTTATGGACAGTCAGGACAGGCCTATAACTTGCATGAACGAATTAATAAGCACACAGAGGAGCTGTCAAGTCGTCAGAATACAACTGCCTCGGTTTCATTAGAAAGTGGTTCTTTACCAAACCGTGTCCCCAATTCCATTTTTGGTTTACCGATGTAAAACTTTCATAAACAGCCGGAATATTTGCGATTCGTCTGCCTGACACATCCGCTATGTTGGACTACCTCATCGATTCCTATCATGCATTACAAAAATCTGTCCAACCAACATCATTCAACACAATTCCATACGGGCGCGACTGAAAAGCTCAAAGTTACAGTACTAACAGTATGAGTGATGACATCGCCCAAAAAAAGAGTTTGGGTGGGTGTGTTGTTAACGAAGGGGGAATATGCGCTGTCTAGCTGTTACAACAGATTCTAACGTCTGAAGAGAGCCCAGAACAAGTTGTCTTTAGATAGAACAATGAACGGCGTACTATGCCAGATAATCGAGTTCATGTGACTGATGTCATAAGCAGATGAAAAATACGATCGAATGAAATACATAGTAAGTCGCAAAAGAAAAATGATTAGTATGCACAGAACCGTTATTCGTCTACTGAACTTTGATTACCACACAATGCTGATGATAAACGGTTCTATTTGGCTAGAAATCATGCACCTACAGCAAGGATGGGTGGTCGCTGTCTGGAACCGTTATTTATAAGGGGTTTCCGCATTGTCAAATGGGACAGTTGGGGGATTGAGGAACGATGGCGTGATTTATGTGACGGATTCACTCTTCCTACACTGAACAGCACACTCTCGAATCTATTTGTAACTTACTGGAGCTTAGAGGACAGACCAACAACCGAACAGCGCACCCGAGCTACCCATATTCAACAACATCGCCAACTTCAAGGAGTCTATCCTATTTGCTCATTTTGATCCCGAAGTAACCTAACGAAACTCTCAAGTAGTACATTACAAAGATCTCAAGTATCCAGTCCACAATTTGTGAGTTTCGCACCAACAGACCGAACAGCCACCCGAGCTACCCATATTCAACAACATCGCCAACTTCAAGGAGTCTATCCTATTTGCTCATTTTGATCCCGAAGTAACCTAACGAAACTCTCAAGTAGTACATTACAAAGATCTCAAGTATCCAGTCCACAATTTGTGAGTTTCGCACCAACAGACCATAAGAATGACGATCGTGATGAATACGTCTCTAGCCAACAGAAAAAGGGGTCCTAAATCCCCACAAGCTTCCCGGACAAAATTAAAATTATTTGTAGAAACATGTATCACACCAGATTTAGCAGAAAAGTTTTCAGTTGACCACAGTTCAAAGGAGATCACAGCTAGGACATCAGTTGGCAGCAGTGATAACCACCTTTGGTCAGCTACTCTCCGAAACAAAAAGAATTGATCCCAGATGCATCACTCACAAAGCAGCCGATGAATTTGTTTCTCATGTTGTTACTTAGTCCTGCTGTTGGGAAAACATCTACATCATCAGATGAAATAAGAGGTTAGGTAAGAGGATCGCTGAACATTTGCAGAACACGGAACGGCCAACCACGAGCACCAGTCAGTAGAGTTGTCGTTCTGGTACGCAACCCGAACTGAAACTTGCTCGCATTCTGTGAGGCCATGTTTATCAATCAATATCGACCGGAGTCGTGCGCACAAAAGCCTCCTAGAGAAGGGGTTTGCTTGGATTGGAGATAATTTGTCCTCGGTGTTCAGGTTGAGCGTAAAATATGTAAAACTACTCACCACGACGATCAGTAGAGATGGTTCAGTCGGATGCCAACTGAGGCCGGTCGGATCGGACTTCAAGTTTAGTGGGTACCTGTGTGCAGTCGACGGCTGATCCAAGCAAAGGACACAAAGCTCCACAGCCCTGGAAAAGGGAAACACCGTAATCAGGAACATAGTTAAACTTGAAACCAGCATGTTGAAATTATGTGAAGAGTTGGCTGTAAAGTTAAGCAAACAGCGTGTCTCATCGAAAACTTTCTACTACGAAACGAACAGCTTCTCCGGTAAAATGAGTAGACAGAATAGGTAATGGTGAGGTGGGGGAATCTATGCTGAAACAAAAGTGGATAGGGGGGCATACGGTGTGATACGGTGTACGATGAATAACAGATTATCTTTAGAGGTGACCATTTCTGGATATTAAAATGCTGGCTGACTTGATTCTGTTGTTCCGAGACTTGAAAATTTGCTTCACTTCCTCCACTACCGATTGTCTCGATAAAGCAGACCTGCCGAGAAAGACCATGCTGTCCGATTATATCTCTAGCGAACTTCTTTCCATCAAAAGATTAACCGGAGCTGTCCATTACGTGTAGTCCGAAACTAGGTAGACGAGACGACTGGGACTTTCCATCATACCCAGTATCCTGCTTTAATTCTATCTTGGAATTTCATTCAGTATACGCACACAAACTGCCAACAACCATCATGTTGTGCGAAATATAAACTTGCCTACACAGCGTGGTCTTCCCAAGCTGCGTGAACTGTGGACCTGAGATGGTCAAGAACCAATTAGGCATATGCATGCATGGGTACAGTTACACCAGAGCTAATCAATAAGACTAATATTCAAACAAACCGAACTCAGGTAGGACAGTACTTCTAGTCCATTGTGGTAAGGGTGTACCAGTGATCTTTAAAAAAAGGGATAAACCTTGGTGTCACCCAATGCAAGTCCACTTCACTGAAAAGAGGTGATCCTGTCGAAAAGGCAGAAAAAACTTGGCACCAAATACGGCACTGCATTGGGTGACTGTTGTCACGACAGAGCATAAAAACCTTACAATTTCACTTCCATTTCATAACCCTAATCAACTCAGGGAGCCATGACCATATGGTGCCAGAATCTCATCCATGTCCAGAGCTGTTTGTCGATCATTCGCCATAATCGACTTCTGAATTACGCCGCAGTCTGGTAATCTAAGTTATGGTAATCCGCTAGCATGATGAGATCTCATAAGACATACATCGAGAGACGCGTTTTAACGGTTTCCACTGCATTTCCGCTAATTTTGTATCCAGCAGCGAGTTCGACTGTCACCATAAGGTAGGATGTGGTCATCGACGAATGGTAGCAGTATCAATAGTAGTTAGTTCCGAAAAGCAATCCATTGAGATACAGCAGGGGAATATGACAGGGTCGGTCGCGTATGCACCGCTTACCGCGGTCATTAACCAATGGTACATGCGACCGATCCTTCTGCATTCATTTAATGAGCTGCTATCAGAAGGAAACGAGTAATTCATTGCTTTTTTAGCTTACAATTGACATTCTCAATTTCGAGTCTCAGGCTTGGTAGCTCTCAGATCCTTCAAATGAGTTCGAAAAGTGGAGGATAGCACCCGATTGCCGTCAAATGGTTAAGTTTCCTCAAAAGCTGCAACAAACGAACTGAAATGAGAGATCAATAGAACGAACTACGTCACGCCCGGATAGACGGTGGACCGTTTACATGCTATAAAACCTTTAAACTCCGGTAGTAGGTAAACCAGTATTACAGACATGTTGTTTTTCTTCGGAAGAACATCCTACAAAACGGAAAATTCGCGTTCCATATTTTAAGAATTGTATATTTTGAGTACATGATAGCCCTTGAACAGTGAGATCCTTGTTTTCAGGCGTATAGATCAACTGGCCAGAAAGAATGCAGCCCTTGTTGTGGAAATCAATCAAGCACAGGGAGACTATTGACATACTACTCAGGATTTCAGTTTAAAGTGGCCACATTCAACTGACCAGCAGTTTTCAAACGCCTTCAAGTTTCACTGATTTCTAGTACGCAGTTTATTGTGCTAACCATCCACACGGGCTGAAAACATGTGGTTCACATGAACGAGGTGAGTGCATGTACAAAGGACGGAGATGAGGAGGGCAGATGAAGAACACACTAACAATCTTCAGAATTAAGAAAGATGTGCCAATCCAGAATACTGCTCAAACAGATTGATACCATGTCAGAAAGTCAAACTACATGAAGTTATTTGGATTGATATGTACAAATATTTCACTGGATGGTCACCAACGAGAACGGTTTTCGATGCTTTGGTGGTTTAAAAGCATACCACTGAAAAACGGTCCATAAAGATGCACTTTCAGGGCATGGAAACCGGCACACATGTGCACCTGCACCTCTTGAAGAATTCAAGCTGTGACTGACCGTCGTCCCATAGTTTATGTACTCGTGTGGTGGCTGTCCGTATCAGTTTACTTGCATAAAACTAGAGAAAGGTGACGGTCGAAAGGGTAAGATGGGTCAAGAAGGATGAGTAGACCTTGTTCGTAAGAAAAGCTAAACATTCTCGACGATGCAGTAATCTTGAACATCGACTCCTTGGACCCATTACAAAGACAGAAATAGTTGGCCGTAGGAGTGTTCGGGATCGGTAAACTGAAATGTCTCTCACAAGTCAACGGTGTTAAATAAGTAGTTAGCTATTCCAAACAGGTTATTAGAGCTCAACAAATACACTCGTTTGCATATCAAATCGGTTTTGACGGGAGGCTCAACTGGAACCCAATTGAATCTCCCTTTGAGAATGTTTTAAGCAACTGAATGTGATGCATTAGGCCACTTGATGTTTCAGTCGGTACGACATTCGAGATATACAAGTATAGACGTGATGCGCTACTCATGGGGTTGATGTCAGTCTCCCGCAACCTTATGAGTAGTGTACATTAGAGCTCAAGTTGCAGATCACACAGCAGCTATGACGAACGACTCGAGGGTTACATATTGACACGTCCATGCTCTAACGGAAGTCTAGATCTTTGGTGCGTCAGTATTTTGCACACGGGTTGTCTGGTTCAACATCTACTCGCTTCCAACCAGAATAAACGAGGTCGCCCACAAACAAGTACGACTTAGTAGATATGTAGCGGAATGAGAATTATACACAATGCTCAACTACGGAAACAGGTCAAGGATCGGCCTAGTTCAGCGATGTTCTGAAGGAGATACCCATCGCAGGCTTCATGAGGTATCGGTACTCCTCGGTTTTACCTTGTACATGGTGCAATGTACATTCCACTCGTAACCTAACTGACATGCATCAGCAGCTACTGTGAAAAGGACATACGCTCGAGGAAGATATTGATGAGGGAAATATGAATTATTTAACTTCCGCATTGGTACCGACTACGAATAGGAGTTCAGGGCGTGTACGGACAAATCAAGTCCCGTTCGCTGCGATCGAATTCAAACCTACGAGACGTGTACATGTGTATTGTGGTTTGCATTACCGGTGCGATTGAATTGCGATATCGAATGGAGGAAGAACGTAAGCGAAAAGAAAAAAGTTGGGATGCTGTTCAGTGGTGATTGAATAGATACCACAGTTTTATAGGCTGCGTCAGGCTGTCCACCATATCTTCCGCACCGGAGTCCACTGAATGCCGTAAAATCCGATGTATATGATCTCTGACAAAGTGGACCTTGTGTGTAAACTTACTTCAGCAAATGATAGAAACGAGACATGGCCAAGAGAAGGACAAACGGCCACTGGACCGAGTTTCGTGACTTACACAGAATAACTACGTCAAAGTAAACTGTCAAGTTTCATTATCAATTTGACGATCTACCGAACCAGGCAACTGAGGCGGCCGCTGCCAAGGTACGCGAACAAATTAATCGTCAAGAACACTAACTGAGATAGGAATCTTCCCTTGTATATTGAAGGATAGATTTTTGTGCCAGCCAACTCAATCAGAATAGCAACTGAGAAGGAAGGGTTTATTACGAAGATGTGGTCTAAAATAACTATGATAGAAATTATCACACTGGTGAGTTGCAGATCGTTTCTGAATGCTAATTCTCAACAAGTTACCTGCGATTCTTTTGTGCCATAGGGTGTTCCGATAAATGGTGCCGCGCGCGCATTTTCAGCTTAATTAATGACTAGGTTAAGCCCAGTCAATAAGAGCTAGTGGATGTGAGCGAGTGCATCCGGAATACCTGCAATATCAACTTTTTAGCGTGGTGAAGAAACGGTGGATGTGTGTAAAAAGTATACGTGGTTTGGTATGCAGATTTTGAGAAATACATCAATCTACTGCAAACCAGAAAACGTTAACTTTTTTAACTCAGAATATTCGCCTCATCGAGAGGAATCGCAAGGGGACGAATTTCGCGCAACAGAAGTTGCTCCCTTGAGGGAGGAAAGGATCAGTTGGAGCCACGAGTAGAAGAACTCGAACATTCACCACGTGTAGATCCTCTCACATAGAGAATTCTACTCTTGTCGATGAATTGTAAGGTCGAGGAAACCAATACAGATGCAATTTGAGTGGTTCCCAGCTACTAAACGAAGTCAGGTTCCGGTATTATGTGGGCGAACTGACAAAGATGGAAGTCAGCAACTTCGAGGAACATCCGTTGTATTGAAGTGGATCCAATGAAGGTCGTTGGTCAGGTAGTTGTTTATCTATTAACCGAGCTTGGTAACTAGCTCGCACGTATTTCACCACAACTCGTAGAGACTATCAATTGGCGCACTGACGACAATGAACTCACCCAAACTAGCAATAAATGACGGGAAGTTCACCAACACAACTCATTCAGTGAACTGTCTGCCTGGCTAGTGAAGTAAAATTTAGGTAGATGCTTTGTTACTCTAACCAGCCTCTGAATACCAAGCGAAGCAGAGTACAAAAACTTCAAACATACCCTGAAAGAGCGGCATATTGTCCGGACGCATCCACAGCAATCCGGGAGGCCTGTTGGATAGAAGTATAAAAAATGTGCATAAACACAAACTGTGATGTGGTCACCAACATCGGAAATCAACGAACACTAGGCCCGTTTATATCGATTTCAAGCAATCCTCCGATAGAGAAGAGAGCACTCATGATGGAAAGACCAAGACTTCCAGTTATAATCTGATTAATATAGACTGGAAGATTATCTAAATGTACAGAAATTTCGACGGAATCGTGGTAGTGAGCAGATCCCTGTTTGTGGATCTGCTAGTTCCACCAAACTTTGCCGATAAGCTCCTACACAAAATCCATACTACCAAATTATGTTACGTTAAGCCGCATATCCACCGAGCCGAATACCTTCTTCCCAGAGTGGAAGCAAAGGAATAAGAACAGGGAATGAGTAGCAAGATAGCTTTAAGACCATGATGTTGTAAAACTCGTGGCCCGTAGTTGTCAAACCAAACGGGACAACTAAACAGTTGAAACCCTTGTGTATGTGAAGGGCGACATATCACTCTACAGAGTTAGTCGATACACTCTTTGGTTTCTACAGTAGCGGCTACAGAAAGTCTTGAACCGTTGTTGTCTTAACACTTCGCACTGTCCAGAGTGTTAAAGTAGGTTATTGTGTCAGCATCTATCCGGATAAAATAGTATGCTTAACCACCCCACCAGCGCACATGTTAGGACGGTCGTCAGCGTTTGATCAGGGCACAGGACCATTTACAACCGGGTTACTGATGCAGAATAGATCACAAATTACAATCTGTGCCATTAATTGGTTTACCTTGTGGACTCAGCATAACATTACGCCTTGTAAGCAATCGGAGCATTTCAGGGCTTCACTAGTAGGTTTAAATAAACTAACTGACTCAAGCTATGCTGTAGATGGCAGAAGTAACGTACAGCTGTTTCGTTCAGGAGGGAAATCAGATTGGACATAAGCTTCGCGTTGGAGATAGAAACGTCTTAAATAGATCCGATTTGCCAACGAGCAAGCATAGAATGATGCCTTTCCTCTCCTGACCAACAAATGTAAGAATACGGTATTCAGACTGATATTGGATACTAGTCGTTTCCACAAACTTTCTCAAACATCAAAATAGCTCAAGATGTTGCAAAGTAAGCAGGAGAAATATGTTGAACCTCCATTACGTCTACGACAAGCTTTGCCAGCTGTTCGCTATACAAATCGGGTTCAACCTTAGCCTGAAATCATAGGTTCAAAAAGAACCTTTTGGAAACTCGAGCGAAATCTATTAAAGTACAGTGAATGAGGCGAACGTCAGAGAAGAAACTATTACAGCAATCAGCGATATGTTAGTTACCATTTTGGTTTACTTCATCCTTGAAAAACAAAGGTTGATGTCGTATAGAAGGTAAACCGGGATTTGCTCCAGAGGTTTTTCAACCTTGGGCTACACATCACCAGTGGTGTGTGAGCGATGTCGTCAACCGTTTCGTTTAAATTATCCTAATTGCGAGGCGCCAAGTTGCTTCTTTCCAAATTTAAAGTCTAAACGTCGAGGTGCAGATGGAATATTCAGAGGACAGAAAAGTATTTGTTGAGATTCCAAGCCATGTATTTCCATTACATCAGTGGACGATTGCTTATAAAGACCCACATTCACACAACACAGCACTTGCGCTGATCAATTTTCTGAAAAGGTATCCTACAGCGTGTTTTTTGTCACCCCAGTGTGGAAGGACTCTGCAGACCAAATGAACACAACAAAATGAACCGCTGAAAGTGTCAGAAGCAGCACCTTCATTGGCTATCAAAACTTAACGTTTAATGATGTTCACAAGCTGTGAAGTGATGTTTCTGGTTTGTTTGGGTCCAAAATTAAAGTACCAATGTCCCTGTCCTAATCAGTGTGGAATCCTTAAAGGCACATGTCACTGTCGTACAGGATTTCGAGTGGGGTTGAGTACCGACCAATATTCCATATCTGCGCCTTGCACGGTCCTACTTCTCCCACCTTAAGAAAAAATCAGACCGAACTGACAGAGTTTCACCTCCTGATGAATACCAAATGGAAGTGATACTGATACTTACTATGCTTCATCGAGACATCAATAAAATTTCGTTAAACCTAGGGAAATAGCCCTATGCGTGGAGAGGTGAGCGTAATGGGGTGAGTAGTTTCCTTGTTGTGCACAGGTTGCCCATCGACTTACTACATAAATCCAAGTAAATATACAACTGATTTTACGATTAGCACCATGCATAAGACTATACTGAAGAACTGTGCAATCAATGAAGGATTCGAGTTTGACCGACCAGATGTTGAGACAAAGTAGTTCGACTACAGACATTGAATATTCAGGGGCGAGATGGCTCAAGTGGTTAGAGCGGGAATTTACTGACCGGAAGTCCGTGGTTCGAACCCGACCTCTGCCTATCGACTTCCCCTGTCTAGGCTTGGGCAACCTGGCAGTATCCCAGCCCTCGTGCAACCTTTGGGTGGCATGGCAGTTAGGCACCGAAAGGGTGCTACAGCTGAACAGTTTCTGAACGATTCAAGAAACAATTCACGCTTGAGTTGGCGTCGCAACTGGATTCTTATCCACTAAGGTGGCCGTTCAGTGACAATCATCTGCCGTTTCGTTACCAAATCCTATCTGAACTGGAACTTTTGATACTCGACTAGCAATGACCAGGATTTTCGCTAAAACCTAGATTGATGAAATTGACCCGTGTTACAAATCGTAGAAGTGCTTGAAATGGCCGGCGTTATATATTATCCTTTATGAATCTCCTTCATATCAATTAGTGCCAGATCAATTTTTACAGACGTTTTTACAAAGGATTCTTGTGTGGTAAAGGTGCACGGATAACGAGTGAACAGCGATAATGACAACAGGTCAATAGTTATTCATTCCCACAAAGGTTTTCAATTTACTGATCAGCTGGAGAACAACGAATACACTTTTGTTCACTCGGACCAATGGGGTCTGCTTTCAATGTTCTAGTGAAGGCAAGGGATGTTTGACTGTCTCCTGAAGACCGAAATTCTCATTTACGCTTCGCAAAATTGTGTTCACTAATTTGAGTGTTGCCCCTAGGTTACATATTTTACGTTGGATGAACTCGTGGACGATTTGTTCCGCACTTGCATCTAAAACTACCAATGAGCTTCTTCCAAGGCGACCTAGCCACTCTTGTTTAAAGTCCTCGTGACCTGATCCACGAAATGACCAGAAATGGTATCCAACTCGGTCAGATATTCACCAAATTTTCTGACCTGAATCACCCGCTTCTTGCAACCTTTGAGCACTTCATCGTTTGTCATTGTCTTCCTCATCGCACAGTCTCTTTTAGCAGCTTCCATGCATAAGTCATACTGCTCCAGATAATGTGGTGCTTTTCAAAGTTTTCATTGTAGTGTATTTGCCTTTGATTGAGTCCACATCTTCGGTGCCGGACAATTCCTAACTCTATATCGACTCATGTAGTCTAGTTTCCGGTATACATAGTAGCAGTAGGACGGTATTTTTGCAACCGATTGGTTTGTTACCTGCATCTTGAACAACTTCGAAGACAGAAAAACATGTCTCCGACTGTGGGTTTATTATCATGAACGCAATTAATGAACGAATGCGACAGGAAATGCAAAACTAAAGGCTGCTTCAGGTCCGAAATAGTGAGCTTTGATTCACCAAAGGATGTGTAAGATCGTGTGAGCTTTGGTTGTGAGAGGGAACTTGCCAAAAACTCTCAACAGCTGGTTCCGAATACCCTCAGTGCACGTACCCTAACAACTTCCACTGTACCCAAAAACTTTCTCGGTTGTGTTCCCCTTCCAAATGACAGTGATATGGTGAACGAAAATGATTCGGTTGATGGATAATTAAGGTGAACAAGTTTCACTTACAACACAACCTGGCCCTGTAGGCTAGGCCATTATAGTGTTCTTTCTTAGTCGTCCTACAGTCAAGGTACGTTTCCATTACCAAAAATGAACAGGAGGTATCGTCCCGTAGTTTCCTCCAGAATCCTACTGAAAATTACACAGACAGTGCTGCGTGACGTACCTCCGCATTTATCTTCTCGTTCTGAAGCCTACCACTCCTGTTTGCTTAAGATACACATACCGGAGGCAACACCAAGTTCAAATCCACCAAATACCTAAGGGGAGTGACTAGTGAGGCCAAAAAGTTAATTAACCATACAAAGAGTGAAGTGTAAATGGTGTAGGTAATTATGTGGCATTAATTAGTTACTCAGGCTGATCCCACTGAAGGGAAACAGTGTCGTCGTTCAGTGTCACGGTTCTCTTTGTCTCATATCGGAGCCCACAAGCGAAGTACACCAAGTATGCAGGCAGATTTAAGTATGGCAGTGCGACGGTGGAGTACACAAACCATGTATCAAGCGTAGATTCATCAGTTGCAGCTGATACAGTTGGTTATTCATCCATAACAGATAACTCGAGAGTAAGGATGACGAATTACCAAACACCGTGGGGTTTTCGACAGGAGATAATAAAGTATACTATTGGTAATTGATCGGGTGGCTGTTGATCTGTTCGCCGAGCTTGGTGGCACAAGCTCGCCACCAAGAGACATAACCAACTCTCTCTCATCTCTGCACACGAAGATGGGGAAGGACACCATTTCGATTGGAATAACGTCAGAATACTGGGCCAGGCAAGAACAAAGAAAGAACGCGAGTTCATGGAGGCGTGGTACTCCACTGGTGGAGCAATAAACAGGCACATTGAGATTGATCCTGCCTACCAGCCTCTGAGGACAAAGGAAATCCAGAACCACAGAACCCGAGGCCGGACAAGGACTCAAAGAAGAAATCAATAGAACAGCAGGCTACTAAAAAGAAGAGGCACGCCACAAACCAACAATGAAGCCGACCACGACGCAATACAGATCAAGAACGGGCCAATCAGAATCCAGGTTACAGCGCAAAGGCTGCTCTTTGTAGACTATATAAACGCAGGCACGAAGAGAGGAACTACCCAACCAACAGCGCACTGAAGATGTCTCCTCGAATGGTGACGATACGTTTGCAAATCAATTGCCAAGCTCGGCGAACAGATCAACAGCCACCCGATCAATTACCAACCAATACACCCGAGCTACCAATATTCCAACAAATTACCAAAGTATACTATGTTTGTGGATATGTATTGTGGATAGCAAGGCGATGATGGTGATAGCTACAATGCTCTGATTTCTTTAAAGTTGAACAGCAACGTTAATCCAACCGATCAAATGCTGTCATTAGGGGGCATTATATCTAATTCGTGGTATCAGGGTGAGAGAAGAATTGGAGGAGTAGATCTGCAAGCGTAACCAATTCAAAAAAAAACTTGAACATAACCGACAACTTGATAAAGCAAGTAGTTCACCTGGACATTATTGAGACTGATTGGATGCGTCGTGGTGGTAGGCTAAAATGGAAAAGGAGTAATTAGTGATGGATACTTGTGATTCATGCGTGACAACAAACAGCTGCTCAACGGGAGAAAGCATAGCAAAAGTTTGCACCTGGCAGTACGAGGAATAAGCAACCTTGTCAAATGGCGGCAAGTTCGTTTGTGTCATACAGAAAACCAGCATACTATTCTCTCAGGTGACATCACTTAGAAATGAGAATTTTGGCCAGTTCTGGCTTTGTATTTCAGGAGGATCGCAAGCTAAGTCGCGGCAGGCGGGCAAGGATGTTAGGGACCCTCCGAAGGAGTCAGTAGCATTCTTGAATGACTATCCTACATAACCGCGAGAACAGACGCAGGTTATACTGTATGGAAGTGAATTCGCTCTAAAATTAAAAGTAATATTATTCTAGCCGAACTATTCAGAATGTTGAATCTTAAATGGGATAGACCAGCAAATAAGTGAGTCGATGAGACTGATGGATATTGTAGTCTGGGTAAGGCTAGTGAAATTGGTCAGGTGTACGATGCTGATACATCCAGAATGATTCCGCTATTGAAGATAACAAATTTAGACAAACACACTCATTTGCAAATCAATTTGATTTTCACAGGAGACTCAACTGAATCTCCGGTCTCTAGACATAAGGTTGACGCACGTAGAGAGACCGTTACGTGGGGTTTGGCGGCGCTCGGAAGAGTTCAGTAGACCCTTTAGCAAAATGGTATTTCTAAGTAAGACTAGATGAACAGGGTACGTTTCCCGGATACCAATTCAACGTTTTCTCCGATGAGCACTTCTAACAAGAATACCAGCTGACTGGAAACTACTTAGAAGTCAGAAAATGATATGGGCTAGGAGACGGAAGAGCTTACAATTTCATTTGGGAGCCGGAAGAGCTTACAATTTCATTTGATCTCTGGAAGAGGTCTGATAGATGGAAAGAATGAGTGGTAAAAGGCACTTGCCAAAGGAGTGCATAGCAGAACCCAGCGACACGTACATTCTGAAATTTCGACCTCGGTTTTTTTCGTATTGAAATGTATTTTTTTTATTCTGCGGTCCCTAGGTCTAACAGCCTGTGCTATAGTATTCATTCATTTTTCCCTATCTATGTCTGACAGCTCTGACTGTCAGACAGCGCACCTAAAACTATGAACTGCACACTTACAAATAATTGCATGTCAAATCAGCTGTCGCGTGGTGCCATCAGTCGTCTTGCTTGCTGCAGATCGCAGGGTGGGTTAACGAAAACAGGCTACTGTTGATGCCCTCTTCTTCCTCATTAACATATCTGTTCTCCTCCCCTTCTTCAGCCGGTTGCTAGAGAGATATGCAGGGCAGTACTTACGGACTGATTGTCTGACTGAATGTTAAAAGTGTGGGGGCATCCATGATGTTTATGGTAGACTAGCCCTAAGTCCGTCTTCCTGCCCTACTTCCATTTCCATTGTAAGGCCACACTGAAATAAACTGACATGCTTGTACGGCACCGGAGCACCAGTTTTCTCATTTGGTATTAAACCGTTAATGATTATGGTGGTGGAAATGATGATGATTTGTATATACCCTGGTGTATATACCCTAGTGTTCGGTGCATACAGTACTGGACGGATTCGGATTTCGTCAACAACGCCTCCAAGATTCTGACAAGCTGCATAAGATGTTCGACCACCAGCTTTGGTAACTCGAAGATATCGTTTCATTTTCCGGTGATTTAATCGCTTTCAAGTGATTGTGGATACAAACGATATCACTGCCCTACAGAGGTCCTTGAATTCGTACGCGGAACACGACAACAGTAGCATACTCCGTTTTGTCACGTAGGATGGGGTTACCATTTCAAGAACAAATTGCAAAACATGGCTGTCAGGGTGTCCTCATTGAGCTGGTATTAATCACATGAACTACTAAGTTAGCGTTTAACCAAAGTACACGAGCCCCAAAAATGGGCTTGTCCTGGGGAACCACACGATTGTGGGCGTTGATAGCTTACTGGATAACGGTAAAATACCCTGTATTTTCAACATCTTCAATACAAGCAAGTGTCAGCCAAACTACTCAGAAACGATACTTTCAACAGGTTAGCCAGTTGTTTGTGTGCACATCATCCGCGTCAGCACAGTCCACCATCTGTCCAGGTGCAACTATTCTGGTCTGTCTATACCAAAAGGAGGAAGCACTCATTGAAGATCATACAAAAGAAGCGGAATAAACACACTATGCCAGTGAAATCCAGCATCTCAAACGTGATCCGAATCCTTAGAAAGACACAAGAACGTAATGCGAAAACCACCTTGACATTAGTTTGGTAGCCGTGCTCTCTGGAATTATTTTTGAGCACATTGATCGATTAGCTCAAGGTAAACTCGTAGTTCCAGCGACCATGCCCTTACCTCGGGAAAGGTTCTTGATCTCGTGGATTTATAGGCAGTGGGGAGCATAAGGACCTTCGGTCAGATAAATGACAGTCAAATGGCCCAGCGACGTCTGCTTATGCACTGGGAAGGGGTTGGGGAGGGACATCGGTGGACGCTGAACTGAAAGGGGCAAAAAATACTTCCCGGTTGTCCAGGCCGAAGAAAGGGGTTTGGTTGAGGTACCCCACCTTGAGCCTTCGACTCAAAAGTCTGACCCACAAGGCAGTGGGACGACGTAGGGTTTTGTTCGGGGACGCTGACCCTAATTCTGATTCAAAAGCCTGACCCACGAGGCAGTGGGAGAATGTAGGGTTTTCTTTGGGGACCATGCCCGGAGCCGACGACTCAACAGTCTGACCTTCTCGGCTACAGAGGGTTGGCCTAACCCGAGGGCACAGGGAACTGGCTTGACCCTCGTTGTAGCCAGACTCTTTGCGTTAGTTGTCCTGTGTTTTCTTATGAAGACGCGTGAACACAGGACCCGGGCACAGCAGACAATAATCCGACCATATCACCGTACTCGGTCAGGTGTTACAGCAACGGGATACATATGGGCACCCAATGTTCACGGGCTTCTTGGCTTCACGCATGCGTTCGATTCCGTCGACCGGTACAATCCTTTCAACACGCTTGCGCAAATATGTATGCTACGACGTTCGTGAATATCATGTACTGTTTGTATTCACATACCTGTGGACGCGTGAGTGTATGGGGATGTCTCCTAAAGCTTCCCAAAAATATAGTATCCGACAGGGATGTCCAAATATCCTCATGTTTGTCTAATTTCGTAACTGAGGGAATAATGGAGCTGACTCTGAAAGGTCTCCGAAACACCCCGTGTTCAGACCGAGAGTGTGGAATGTGCAGACGAAAATGTTCTCATTTATGGAGACGAGCGGGGAGCTCAAGCAGTGTAAGAAAAGCTGACCATCCAGTTCTTCGGTATATGCTTCGCGTCCTTGACGTCACTGGACCTGCAAACTTTGGATATGCCTACATGAATTCAATGAGTGACGCAGGGAGTCGCGGAACATTATGTGTCTCGGAAGTTGAATTAGCTCTGATGGTGACGGACGAAGTCAACACACGCGTATCGAAAACCAGAATCATTATTTGCTCCACATGCGTCATCAAAGACGCATATCAATATGTTCCAAAGCACGCGTGTATGAGGCTACAGTGCGGGATGTAATGTCATACGGCTGCTAGGCATCGCCACTTCGGACGGAGGACCACAGACACCTGAAACGATCTCAATTTCGGTCAGGTTTTGTGATCGATGGGATAATGAGAGAAAAGATGGAAGGTCTTTTAAACCCGTGTTCGAGTAGCTGCTGATTAAAACATTGTTGATCTGCAATATAGAGAATACAACGTCTTCGTCTCCGAAAGTCAGAAAACACAGGTGGCTTTGGATGAACTGAACGTTGGTATCGGCGAATATGTAACGAGGCAATTAGAAAGCCAGTGTTCGGCTGCTCGACGGCGACTACAATCGAAAAATGTATCTAGCGCCAAAAGCTGTGGTAGCTGAGTCATTGCACACGCTAAATCATCGTTTGATGAAAGGAGTGCTATTATCTGTGAGCAAGCAGAAAGGTCGCCAATCTTTGCTCTGGCAGACGGGCATGAAAGTGATTACGAATAGTCTGGATGCTGTCGGTGCAACTCACACTCATGATGGGGTCCAAGTGACCCACACCCCATTTATTGCTGTAGGCACCGTGAGACGGCGTTCTTGCTGTCAGTTTCTGTCCAGAGTGTGCTGAGTTTGAAGCACCTCAGAATGATTGTGGTAGTCTCGTACTGAGTCAGCGTGGCACGCGCTTCTATTCACAATAATGTTTTCAAACAATTAATGGTTTTACCTGAAAAGTTGCGTACACCTGAAGATATCTCAACTTGACACCTAGCCGTCTTCAGATCTTATCGAGACAGCTGTAGAACTCCATCGGGCCACCCGAGTATTCTCACGAGCAGTGTGTTACGATGGCTCAAGTGGTTAGAACAAATTTACTTACCGCAAGGTTCGTGGTTCGAACCTTATCTCTGCCTCTCGACTTCCCCTGTCTAGGCTTGGGTAACCTGGCAGTATCCCAGACCTCGTGCTTCCTTCGGGTGGCATGGCAGCTAGGCACCGATTTGTATAAAGAGGTTGACTTAGCCGCTACGATTTATCAAACAGGGAAATTTATTATGGTGACCAACCAGAGCGAATAGCATCGTCAAAATTAAGAGAACAACGAATCATATGCACCGGAAGGATTTGAATGATTTTGTGAAGGGCTTCATGGCCACCGCTGTGGTGATGGTTCGCCTATTCAAATCCGAAATTAAGTCCTTTAATCCTTTTAGAGTGTGGGTCTGACGGTGCCCAGAGAGAGGTGAGTACCAACGCACCAGTAACTAATGAAGAATCAACAAAATTTTACCTTTATCATAGCATAAGGCTGCCATGGAGCCCACAGGAGAGACTTGAGGCGAAATAGCATGAGCCTTTCCGGTTGTGAACAGGAGTAATCAGGAAGTGTGATATGGCCTAGAATCAAGGACGCTTTGGTTAGACACTCGTGCCATAAGCCTCATAGAGACTACAAAACTGATAGCGATGTGATGAAATTGAGCCTCGCGGTCCAGTCAGGGTTGAAAGGAACAGTGAGGGTAGGGCGTCCCCGTGTCTCTTAAGCTCGTGCTGTGAAATGCAGTCTGAGGTCAGTAAACACCAGCTGCAAGCATTCACAATTGTCGATCCCTACAGAATTCAACCCAAGATGGTCAATTATTTGGGTCGCATCAACGATAAGGCATTAGTACACTTGAAGACTTTCACGATACCGGACCTTTAACAGGACACCTCACGCGGTGTGGGGCTTTCCACGTTAGAAATGTAGTTCCCTTGAACATAATGAAGAGCCATAAAAGTAGCTAAGTTGTTTGCGTAGCATTGTGCAACCTGTCACAAGCCCTACCAAACAGACTCACAGAGGTAACGGATGATTGTTGACCACCCAACTGATGATATTGGCCCCGCAGTGTAAACCTTTTCATATCCCCTTCCCGGAAGAGCCCACATAAAACCCTTCAGTGTCACAAATAAACTATCGGGATATGGATGGCGATGGGGCGGATGGGCGGCTGTACTTTGACCCGACATACAAATGTTGACTCCCATGTACAAATGCGGTACCGGAATTGGGGAAGGTATGTACGAGGCAGACCGAGCTTGGAAGTTTGGATTTCAAGTGACTAGGGCTCCTCATGGTGCTGGTGCGAAAGCACTGTAGATCGATCATCCATAAGACCCTTACGGGACCTTGACCTAAAGCTTTCAGCTTATCGCGGTGATCGGGCTTCTGTACTGCAATGATCCTTCGGGATATACTGGCCGGATCCCTGTTCTGCGAGTAACCGTATTGGGAGGCAATCTGAAAGTAAAGTCGTACTGTCACCTAAGATGGAGGTGTGAAGGTGACCAGCATGTCCATATTTATGGAAGCAGCGATGCTGCGTTCCTTTGAGAAAGAACGGATTAAGAAAGCTCAGCCGCAAGATCTGCACACTGGTCGCCCACCAATTGATCGTGACCGCCGGCGCATTATTCAATGCGTCGAAATACTATTAAAACCACAGAGTCCGGTGTTGCTCAAAACGCCCCTGCTGTGCGTAGCAACGAGACAGCAATACCTAACTACCTGCATCTTCGGACCAGGCCGGCCTTCTGCAGCCAAGTGGGTCAGACTAGTGAGTCATTGGCTCCGGGAAGAGTCTCCCAAGAAAACCCTAACAGCCACTACCCTGCGGTTCAAATTTTTGAATTAGAAACTGAATGCAGGGTCCCCGAACAAAACCCTACATCCTCTCGCTGCCTTGTGGGTCAGAATTGTGAGTCAGACGCTCAAGGAGAGGTACCTCAACAAAACCCCTTCTTCGGATTGGGCAACTGCGAAGCATCATTCGCTCTTGCAGCTTTTCGCCCACCGGCCCTCCAGTACAATCTATCTCCACGCACCAAATGATGGAGCACAGCCAACCCACCTGTCAGCCCCCTAGCCCTTTCTCCGAGCCGAAACCATCACCAAGGTAAATAGAAAAATACTCACTAACCCCAAAAGATCTGATCTACGTTGCAGCCTTTAATGTCGAATTGCTGAAACATTGCTTTCTCTGTCTGTCGAAGTATTTTGTGTCCCCGAAACAGGCATTTAAGATCCCACATCGGTCGAGCACCTCACGCCAATTAGGATAAGCTCAGATGTCCCACGTTGCACTCTTCGGATATCCGGTGATCCTGACGCAATGGCTCCTGGTATATACGATGTGAGTTGCACTCAGCCACAGCGCTGAAAGCGCCTTGCTGAACTGGATCCCAGTAAAAAGTCCTGTTTGCGCTGTGCGGTTGTCGGGTTCAATTGAGATCAATGCAGGTCAATCCGGTAAGCGGTGTTATTTGTCGTGTACGCCCTGGCAGACTGAGGTTCTGAGACTAAGAAGGACGGGTTTTACTGAAACCTATCACGATCGCTTCGATCAGCAAGGACAGAAATAGTAACCCTGGAGGGTGATATGGATGCTCAAGTTGGACGACTAAATCTGGAAGAAGCCAATAATTATGTGGTAGGTTGGAATCGATGCTCAGCGTACGGATGCTGTGGAGCGACTGCTTCAACTGCGTGCAGACCACCATCGAGATCAGCGTATGTTATTGTTGCTACGAAGGTATACCAGCAGCTATCGAATGTGATGGCGCGTGCAGATCTCTCAAACACCGGATAATCGGGAGGTTGAAGAATAATGGAGAAGGCCCAAGAGATGCAGAAGGATTTCCTTGCAGGCAAGAGCCGCGTCTTATTTCACCTGATTCCACCAGTCGGTCAAAAGCGGATAAGTGTCAGCGGAATGATATGCAAAGACGGAACGGCAATTCACTCCTTCAGTCGTCTTCCCGAGCAATGGTCTGAACACGTCAAAGAACGGTTCCGCTGATCTCCCTCATTACAACCGCTAGGACCCAGTGAGCCTGAATGGAACATGGACGCCATCAACAAGAAATATCAATCCTCCAACGCGACAAGGTACCTGGAGACCCGCACTCTTGAAAGAAGGTGGTGAGGTTCTGGTGAACAAGCTGACCTCCATACTGCACAAGATTTGGAACAAAAATACCAATCGAATGAAGCTCTAATTTGTCTTTAAAAAAGCGCAAGAACGTCGTGTGAAAATCACCGTGACAACAGCCTGGTATCTGTTGCATCTAAGGTGCTCTGGCATTATTTCGCGCAGGTTGATCGATTATCGCGAGATTCGTGAGAATCAACCTGAGTTTCGCTATGGCGGAGGATGCATCGGGAATCTCCTTATCTTGAGGTTCTTAAACAGCGCCACTCTTCAGACGTACTACGTTGTTCGTTTTTCTTGAGTTGAGGACTGCTTTTGGTTCTCTCGATCGTCAGAAACTTCGACGGCACCTGCCGACAAACATGTGCCTTCGTAATATATATATATATAACAAGGCTGCCCTCTCTCGCATTTCCTCTTCAACGTTGCTATTCATGTGCTGCTTGAAATTTACCCGCCTGCACCTGAAACCCCCCGAGTCGAAATGATCCCCGGACCTTCACTCAAACATTGAGTAGGCGGAGGATATAGCTCTCCTTGGTTCAGATCCTCCAAAAATTCAAACCACTTTAAATAGCCTAAATAAATCTGTCGCATGGTTTGGAATTTGCTTTACACCTGCAAAATGTAAAGTGCTGCTACAAAACTGGGTGGGATCAAACACGAACCTCATGTTTTCAGACGAACCAATGGATGTGGTAGATGAATATGTTTGTTTGGTCAGTTGTATAAGCTCCGATGGACTGGCTGAAGATGAAGTTATTTATCGAATCGGGAAAGTCAAAACAGCTTATACCAACCTCCGACATCTATGGCGCCGACGTGACGTTTGTGTCAAGGGTAGTGTTTACACTGCGGCGGTGTGGTCCATAAAGCCTTATGGACTATACACGTGGCCTCTATGCACAAAGGACATACAAAAGATGTCAGTGTTTGACCATCTATGTCTCCGAAGCATCGATTGGGTCTGGTGGGAACATCGGATTACCATGATGAGGTAAGCCGGATGGTTTTACAAGGAAAGAACTCTCTTACTATAGAAGAATTGCTTACGCTTCATAGGTTACGCTGGTTAGGACGTGTATTCCACATGCCAGAAAACCGTCTGCCTCGCAGAGCTTTTCCTCCCAGCCCTGTGCTGAGTGGAAGCGACCGAGATGTGGACAGCGTATGACCTGGCAGCGAAGTATGGGAACAGTAACCTGAGTAGGGTGGATGACTCCCGCCTCCCTGGATGGGGACCCGGGGACCCATCTAACAATAATAATGGCAGGAATTGTCAAACTGCGCAGTCAATGGCGTGCTTGCATTAAAGCTATAGTCTTCAGTGCGTAGCTAGCAGTTACTGGACCGAGCATGTTGTCGCCTCAAAGGCTTGGATGTATGCCCCAAACTGTCCCACTCTATGGTGAATAAAACGGTAGCAGCTGCAAATAATGTGCTCATGGTACACGGTCTATTGCTGATAAATTTACCGGAAATTTCAGTACCTTCTGTCACGCCAACCGAAGGAAGTATCAAAGTAACGATCAGAGGGCAGAACCCAAGGCATTCGTTGGTGAAACCATGGCTGGAGTAGAGTAAATGGACACGTTAACTAGACATCTGAATTCGGTGGTGACTTTTGCCGCTTACGACAGACACACAATAGTCCGAATGGAACAAAAAATCATTCAGAAGCATCCTGTGAGTGGGATGCACTTGTTTGAACACGGTCCAAGTCTCCAGAGGTGTACAATGTAGTAAGACCTATGTGTAATGAAAAGTTACATACATTGCAGGTTCTCCTTTGGACACATTAATCAACTTGAAGACCACCTACTGTTAGGAAGCAGTCTGGAGACAACAGAACACAGATCCTTGCGCTAAAACTTCTCTCCAGAACATGAACCATTCAGTTAGACAACTCTTTGCAAAATGTGCGGATCCTATATGGGTAATTCAATGTTGAAAAGAAAGAACTAAACTCATGGGCAAGTCAGTTTGTTGTTTATTGGAGAAACCGGTTTGTGATCAGTCCAACTATGAAGCGCCTCGTACACGACTGACATCTGTGGTTTCAGACAATCCAGGACTGAAAATGCCACATTTGTGCCTGGCTGGTGGTCTACAATTAACGTAACCAACAAAGCTCCTGTCGAATCAGTCATGCCATCATATGAGGCCTATCCCGATCTCTCAAAGTTTCACTGGTCTGGAGGATTCATAGCTTTCATTCCGACCAGCCATTAGATTTCCTTCGGGAAATGATGAACAGCAGAAGCAAGACTGCTGTTGAAAATGGTTCTTCGGAATGCACTAGCTTATGACTGCAACTCAGATAAACCGGCATACTTGTACTCCGACATACACACGGCACCGACCAAACACGTCACGCTGTAAATAAATAAAAAGATTCAACACGTTATCGAAATGCACTTTCTTCACATTAACGAAACACAAGCATGAGATCTGCTGCACAAATAGGGTAGCAAAACGCCTTAGACGAAATCCCATTCTGAAGGTGATAAGTTTGCATAAGTTCAGCTACCAGCGCCGAATGAATTGGTTTATATACATGGGTTTGTAACGTGAATATGAGGGTAGAGGCAAGTCACCGGGCGGTTGTTCGGATGAAACATTATTCAGTTGGTCAACCATGAGGCAAGGCACATTAAATCATGGGCTGCTTATGTGCGTACACGTTGAACAGGGGAATGGATGGACCAGAGGGAGAGAATAGAAACGCAAAACGTGTCAAAATAATACAAAGATTAGAAGAAACTCGGACAAAAAACTAACAGATAAATCAGCACACATACGCGAAACAAAACTGTAGCGAGTTGTGGCGAACAAGACGGAACTTGGAGCATCAGAACACAGGAAACAAGATGAAGGTTAGCGAGACATTTCCAGAGCACTGGCTCCACTGCTGTCAGTCATTGCACTGGTGTTTCGGGACTCGGTTGAAAGATTCGTGTGGGAATTCAGATTGAGTTCTTGATTGGCCGTAGGAGATTCAGGAGAAGCAACTTTTGGACTATCCGACAATACCTTCGATTTTTTTGTCGATAACAGTGCTTCATGAACGGCATTATCTGTGTCCTCTGAGAGCAGACCTTCCGGATGTGCTGGTGCGCGTACACGAATCTTACACTTTAAGCTCGATCGAGTTGTGCTGTGGCGACGCTTTGTCGGATGGTGCTCACTAGGGCTAGATGTCGGTAAACTAGATTCATATTTGCAATGTTTGGATGCAGCAGAAGTATTAACTCGACTAACAGTTATTCGTAAAGGTCTTTGGGTTGACGTTTTTTGTCGGGATTTACTGGACCAAGTAACATCGGTTCGCGAACCAATGGATCGCGATTTTGTAGAGCTTTTGAGATAGCGTTGGCTACCGGATTTCGCCAAATTCAAACCTCTGGAATGCCCTTTACTGCACTTGGATTGGGGAGTTGAGAAGACATAAGTGTTTTGTGGATCGAAATGGAAACGGTGTCGCCTAAGTCGAGACGAAGGAGGCTGATTTGTCTGAGAAGGAGCTAAAAGTCGTTCACACGTTGAGGAATCGGGCGCTTCATTCCTGCCATCATACACGGTGCATGTATTGAAAACCCCTTTCGCCATAGGCTGAGTAGCTGGGGTATGTTGTAAGCGTTTGAGTCTTATTCGCCGAGATGAACAAGGCACACTGGTAGAAGAGGAAGACTTTGGTTCTCTGCCTGGTTCACTGGTTTCATCTTGTTTGATACCTACCATATGTGAGGTCATGTTATCAGTGGCGCAGTCGGACCCAGCTAAAGAACGTCCGGTGGTTTTTGAAAATGGCGTGGACAGTGAAACAGACTCATGCGGATATGAGGCGTGCGTGGATTTACCACTGCTGGAGTGTCCAACTCTATTCGTGGGAAAAGAGCATCGTGTTTTCGTTTCAACCGATTCGAACAACTCGGATTCGCCGCAGGAAATCGGTTTATGACTGGCGTCAACAGTCGAATTGGAGTCTGTGGGAGACAATTGATCAGTACTGGAGAAAATGCCACCGGGGAATCCCTGCAATCCGAAACAAAAGCAGTTAGTTTGAAGCTGGAAATACGGACGAAGTTTTTGAAAATAACTACGATGGTACATAAGCCCTCTGAATAGCGGACTCATTCGAGTGCAGATAAGGCCGTTATCTGTTTGTTCTACAGAGGCATGAGCACCTCTCTCTGCAGAGGTTCTACTCATAAAACAGGCGAAATTTCAGTTTACACTTTCTGACACTTGTCTGAAGAAAAAAGGTACAACACTAGCATCTAATTTAGTAACACCTATGAGCAACAACCATTTAAGAACTTTATCGTAGCTGTAATTTGTTACTTCGCCTGGTTTTCTTTGTTGTACAAGTTTTGCAGCGGACGGGAATGCACGGAAATATAACTGTGCTGCTCTCAATGCATTGCTCTAACAGTTCAGCCTAACGATTCCGTTATCTTTGGAAGAGGCCTTCACGCAAAGAAAGCATTGTATTTTAAAATGTAATGACGGCTATGGTTTCGCTGATTACGGCAGCAAAAATGTGAAAAACTGAGTAGGCAAAGACTGCCAACGATTCCACTGCGTGAACAAGATGTTCGCATCAATTCATCAGTATTTCGGGGAAAGTAGTGAGACCTGGATTAGTCGTACAAGGTGTTTGGCGGCATGCCAGATATCCTAGATATGCGCACAATTTTCTCTTCTTGGTTTCCTCCTTCAAGTAATCCATTTTGGTTTTGGTTTTCCCAATCACACTAATTCGATCAGACTAAAACCGACAAAAGGATGAACAGTGGTTCAACGGCCAGGTCCTAGCATTCCTACTTCTTAATGAGAATGTCTTTAAATATTCTCGTTTGTATACTAATTTGATTTTGACCGGAGACTTGTCTGAATCCGACCGAATCCTTCGCTCATAATGGTCTTCTCCAACTGAATGTGCTGCACCAGGCCACCTCATGTTTCATTTGGTACGACCTTCGAGAAATCGCAATACGTTGTTTGGACATGACACTACGCACAAGCTTGCTGGAAACCCTTCGACAGCCCACGACCGGTCTCGCTCCTCTTGGGGCTCACCAGGTAGGTGCAGTCCCGAGCTTTCCGTCAACCTCATATTACACTTGAACAGGGATTAAATTAAATTCAGCTGAAGATCACTACAAAAGAGATTCGACTGGATTCAGTCGTCTCCCGTCAAAACCCAACTGATACGCAAATCAGAGAATTTGGTGAATTCCACCCAGTTTGGGTTGGAGTAGAATAGCAGGTTGACGAAACTAGGGGACGGCGCCTACCCGATGAGCTCCAAAAAGAGCGAAATAAGTCGTGAGCTGTCAGAGTTTTCAGCAAACTTACGTGTAGTTCTCTTCATGAATACATATTGCGATATCTCGAATGCGTGAAATAAAACATGAGGCAGCGTTTGTGTGGGACATTCGGTTGAAGAATATGATAGACAAGAGACTTAGATGGTACTCAGTTGAGTCTCCAGTGAAAGCCGAACTGGCACGCAAGAGTGTAGTTGCCGAACTTCGTGTAATTTGGACGGAAATTCGGGGACCGCGTTTAGCCGGTGAACCACGAATAGGGCGAAACCGGCCGTAGGCGGTCAAAAAGTTTCCAGCAGACCTACGAGCATTGAGCGTTACGTATAAGGGATGTATCCTATTTGATGGGAATATATGTGAAACGAGATGTACTGGGTAACTAGAGAGAGGTCGATGAGGTGCCGGGAAGCCGAGTTGACCTGTTGAGGGATAGCAGAAGTAAAGCGAAGCATAGCATGACAAAATCATTTGTATGCTTCTTGTAATGCAGATGACATGCTGAGGGGACGACTGCCTGATGTACGGAGAAATCGTCCTGGAATGAAAAGTGGTTAAAATAAGATACAATGTAAAGAATCTGGTCGAAATCCACTTTGGTTTGTGGGCAATGCTGCCGACTGCATTCAACGACTACGTTGTCCTGTCTTGCAAGATAATCAGCTTTTCATTTAAAATTCAGATTTCTTCACATTCCTGTCACAGCAAAAGGGTGTGTACGGGGAGCCCTGGAGAGCACAGCGGAAAAATGTTTAGCTGAGGTCTCCAACCGGCCTAATTTGGATTTTATTCAGCCAAGGCTCAGTGCTGTAAGCTTATGAGAGTATGAGTGTAAATGCTGTTTGGCAGGCCGGGACCACAAAGACAACTTTTTTCGTACCTGGACCAAGTTGATACCTGCAGTTTTTCTCAGGGATGAACTTCGTTCGCAACTGCCGTCGTCCGTAAATTACAGCATTTACCAGGAGCCTGACGGCCACATTCAATCATCAGGTAGGCGGACCGAAATGGCTTTAGTATGTGGGAAGCATCATATTCAGACAAAGGTGCTCCAGAGCTGAGTAACCCTGATGCTGATTATGGAAGAACTTTGGAATGTCGGTTCGAAAAATATCAGGATGGATTTCAAACCGATTTCGCCACATAGAAAAATTTTGACTATTAGCGCAGAAAATGCGTAAAGCTGAGAAATATCAGCCCACAAATTTCATAATGTCCAAGGTCCCTGGTGGCGTGCCACTAGTCCGATGAGTGTACTCTCTAGAAAATAATTATTATGGTGCGACACTTTTGACTGATATCACTGTCCTCCAAAAATGGTAACTAGCAGTAGAAATAAAGGGATAAAGTTTTGAAACAGACCGATACACAAACAAGGCCAAGAAACCCCACTTACTTGTAAAGATGAACCATTGGACGGAGCAGGACTTTCTGGCTGGGACAACTTCACCTTAGACCGCAACTGGAACTCGGTAATCACCACACTATATCCATTCGCAAATATTTCAAACAGCAAGGGAGACGAGCGGTCAAAGTTCTTCAGCTTTACGGAACTGTTTTTATTTTAGTATGTGCTACAGTGTGTCGTTTACCTGCCAAGTGAACTAGTTTTTTCTAAACACCGTTCCGTTTTGCGCCTTCGGTGTTCTTCATCTTTTTCTTTCAATATTGCTTGTGCGATGAGTTGTTGTTGCTCGACCACTTGAGGATTGAGCCTCGGTTTTCTACAAAAACAAACACCAAGTCTCGTGCCCAACGGAACCTAGAACAAACCTCGTTGATGTGCCTTTGCGCATAAAGCATATTTCGCACTTGTATGACTCGCTTGGATTCATGTAAGTGCACACGCTACACTCCCATCTATCATCTTCCTCGCCTCGGGCTTTCCGCTTGCATCTGTAAAGGACAGACAATGAGTATAAAACAGACAAGTTAAAGGCTAAACGAGAGGATAGAAACCTCGATTTCCAGAAGCGCACGCTTAGCTCGGAATTAAAATATGATATGAAATGTTGTAAAATGTGTGCAACATTCAGCTGATTAGGACGTGTAGACGGAACAAAAGTTAGGCTTACTTAGGGACTACATTTTGGCATGATATTAAAGGAAAATGAAGGTTCTACACTTGATGGGTTCTGCTTCAGATATGTTTGTCAGAGTTAGAGTGTGACTCGAAGACCTTGGAATTTCATGTACAAAATATTATGACATTGAAACCTTTTCGGTTGAAAGATAATTTGAGCTCCTACGAGCTCAGCTCACCTACATCTGGTTACTAAATTCAACTTTGACCGATGGCCGTATACAGCCGTTTGTATTCTATCGGGGACATGTTTCCACTAGAAGTCCTAGAAAACGTGAGTTCTTAGTGAGCTTACAAGTGGGAAATCACAAGTAGGGAAACAATCCTCTAACCTCCATAACGGTAGATAGTTTGTCTCTCACGTTTACAATTTCTTCCAGTACAGAGGGACTACAGCTATTTAGTCCGCCAGGGGCCACAGGCTAATTGTGTTCTCGTCAACAAATCACAAATCTAAAAAGAGAACAGTCACTGCCGTAAAATTAGACAGATGTTGAACGGAAACATATAACCCAAAAAGTATGCTGCACCATCATGATAATCATCAGAAGGAGCAACATCAGTGTCATCATCATCATCAACAACAACACCATGATATATGTTCAAAACTGGTGATCCGTTATCGTACAACCACGAATTACTTGAAAATCTTATTGTGAAAAGAAAAAAGTGGACGGGGAAAGGGACTTAGTGCTAGTCTACTGCAATCATTTCGGGGTGCCTACACCTCCAAAAACTTATTCAGGTAATCTGGATGGAAACTGACAACAAGAACGACATTAATATCCATGGGCAGTCATGTCTTGCAGCGTCTCCAACCAGACGAAGCGGGGATCACTCGGCCACCATCCCGGAAGGTGAGTCGCACCCAGCACCCAAACGCTCCGTGACCTCTTTCATACTCTTTATCAGGTCAGGGGTTGGCCACCTCTCTGCTTTCATCACCCTGAATTGGGCATGGAAAACAGTACTCTTAGGCTAACGATGGTTCAACATACGCGATAAGTGGCCTAAACAACGTAGCCTCTCATGTTGGACACATCCTTCAATGGAAGCCTCTGTTGTATAGTCGACCACTCGCTTCCTAAGAGAAGGGATGCGTCAGTAGTAGACTGTTTACGCTTATACGCCCGTGCTGTATGCCACTCGGCTGATGGCACCACGCGGAGGCCGATGTGGCATGAGTTCATCTGCGTGTGCAATTCATGTTTGTACGTGGGATGAGATATTTCCATGGCGCTCTCACGTGGACAGGACGACTAGGATCCCCGACTAGTCGTCGACCCAACCGCAAGTGGTGGTAAATGCAGGTGCGTTTCAATATATAAGGGATAACTCGCCACATGTGTTACAACCCCCAACCCGGAGGACCAGGAGATTGTGTTCGTCAGAGCTCCAACCATTGACCAACCTGGTATTAGGGACCCTGCGAGTGTCGTACGGACATCCCTGAGTATAGCTCAATGGGTCGCGGAGGTAGACAGATCGTCACACCATGATAAGGCTGAGGATCTTCACCACCGTGCAACCATTATTACATAGGATGATGCGTGCGGCAGGGACCAAATTCCACTCGGATAAAAGCCTGCACGTTTAAACGCTCAATCGGACAACCTGAAAAGAAACTAACAAAATGAGCACTACTGGTAAAGATCACGCGTCATTCCTTCCACCGTCTCCAATCAAACGCATGGGATTTCAAGCGGGTTTCATCCTGGATGGCCAACGGCACCCGCAGCACGTAAACGTTTTGTAGGCTCTTCCACATCCCTCTGCCACGCCATAGGTTGTCCTCTGCGCAGCTGGCTTCATTAAGGAAGTAGGAAGGACGACACTCGTCTCACTGGACAATATTTCGACAATGTTTTCCCGAACTGAAATGCCTGCCGAATAATCGGTTGCGTAACCACTGGGACAATCCTACGGCGACAACGATTCTGAGACATCGGTGGTCGAAATCCCGAAGACGCCTAACAACCTCTCTCTGCATATGCCATATTTCGTGACCGTATAACAATACAGCAGTTAAGTTAGTCTAGTACGCGTTACCCTTGAAATCAAGCGCTACACCTATATGACGCCACCAGTGACGCAAAATGGCAAACGTGATTTGGGCAATGACTCGTTCAATGACTTCATCAGACACACTTCCGTCAGAGCTAACACGACTATCGATGTAAGTGAAATTCTTCACAATCTCCAGTGGTTCATCTTGAATTGCAGGGGACATGTTCGGAGACTGCAAGTTCTGAAGCATGACTTTGTGTTTTGTAGGTGCAAAGCGCGTTTCGAAAAACGGTATGATGGTGGCCACTTTATTCAACATAGCTTGTGCCTCGTGCTATCTTGGAAAATGAGAATAGCATCTGCAGACCTCAGATCGTCAAGGTTATCAGGGACGACTAGAACACCGGGGTTTTGAGGATCCTAAGTGTTTGTCCAATTATTTCATCCATAACGAAGTTGTTGTCTGGAGCGATTTACTTCACCCAGATAGAGGCAAATAAACAAGATAGGCAGTAGTTGAGAAATTCACCACAATCCTTGAATAGAGCCGGTGTAAGGTCGTTGAAACCATGAGAACGACGACGCATCAGTAGGGATATACAATTGGGCACTTTTGAGGCCCAGAAAGGCCCCACACTTACAGTCCACGTAGCCGTTAAAGGTCGAGAGTCCAGATCTAGGTACCAGATAGTCAACTGAATTCTTGTCCGAAGAAATCCACCCAACGTCTCAAACGTTCTCTGCTGGATATTGAACGAACCAAGTGAAGTAAGCTGCGGACTTTTCCAGAATTTTTCGCTTCTTCCGTTTTTTCGGCTTTTCGGGTCCACGATGTTCCCCGGTCCGCAGGGGATCTCGGTTTCACTTAGCGCTAGAGGGTGCGTCGAGTTGAGCTATGAATGCAAACAGGAGGAAGTTGTCGCCGAGCTTTCAGCAAACGCATCGGGTTGTTAGGGATCCGGTGCTTGGACGAAGTTCGGCGAGCAGTACAGCAGGTAGAAGTTCCGCCACTAGCAAACGATTTGCGCATCTGACACCAGGGATTGTAAAGATTCGCCGAGATACGGAAGGCGTTGGAGGTCCCGGTTCTGATCGTTCTGTTTGCTACCAAGGCCTACGTGCTTCTCAATGGGTAAGCAAGAGATGTGCGTTTTGCGATATTCGCGCTCGGTCGTTTAACCCAACCGGGCACATCTAGCTGCAGTATTCTCCTCGCTAACTACCGCCTCTAACGAAAAGGTCACCATCCTTACCTCTCCACACGATTACTGAAGAAATCTCTGCCATCCAAAACCATTGTGGAACATGCACACGGAGTTTCTAGCCGAGGACGATTATCACAAAGGTAAACAGACACACGAATAATCCGTATCTGTTTCTGCAAGGAATGCTGCGCGGAGTAAACTGATTTCCTCCAGTGTATCTATTACCGCTAAGCCCTGTTATTATACAGAATCGACTATAACAAAGCTCCACGCAGCATCTTTTGTCAGGCAGCTTAGCTGAACAATATCATATCCACTCTTTATGAAACGGGACGATCCCACCCACAGAAGAATTCATATATACTGACAACTAGTTTTACTTCTCATGAATGCCCGGCTCAGGCACAGTCACTTACACTTATTATTAAGAGGGCTTAAAGATCACACCGCTGGTTTGTTTGACATATACCCATTGCTTGAGCAGTCGTCAGTTTTTGCTAACTCGCGTGTTCCAGTAGTGAGACGACAATGTCTAATTAAGCGCAGCCATGTACGGTCCAACCCATAAGTCGGCTACACTTACCTCCCGGAATCACCTGATTTTACGTCCATTGCCGCCGGGAAACGTCCAGGGGACGTAACACCCAGGATCTTTACAGCCGTGAGGCCGGGTTAGCAATGCACGCAAACACTCGGGTAGCTGGCGGGACAGACACAGGCGAACGATTGGTTCAAAATTGCAACTTCGTAAGGTCACGTGAGCAACGTAGTGTGACCAGTGGATAACCTAGTATGCAGGTTAAGGGGACACTCGAGGACAGGGATTCCCTAAGGGTTGGAGTTGACAACTATTCCTTTGAATGAAAACCAAAAGGAAAGCCGATGTACGGAAGCGCAGTAATTAAGGTTGTACATGTCTGTAATGCACTACTCATACGATTTCTGAAAATTCCTCTAGACCCCACGACCGGTTTCAACCTTCTTAGCGCTCACCAGCTAAGCTTATTCTCCGGTTTTCTGTCAACCTTATGTTCTACTTGAAACCAAATTGCTCAAAATTAACGAAATACACTAAATTGTAAAACAAATTTCGTCGCCAGCTGTCGTGGAGTTTTCAGCAGCCTTGTGAGTAGCGCACTACAAATATATGTGTATCGCGATACGTCGAATAGTGGCTGCAACATGCGGCGCCCTGGTGCGGCACATTCAGTCGCCAGGAGACATCACAACCTAGCGATTCGCCGCAGACTGTTGGAACACCCAAATTGATTTCGCCGAAACTATAGGGTTTTCGAGGTTGATATTTCAATGCGGAGTTAGTCTAATCAATTTGCACCTTCCCGTGACATGTTGCACGTAGCATTTTGTTTAAGTGAGCGAAATGTCAAGGTCATTGACCATCGCCGATTTGCATTTTTTGCCGGTTTACGCAACATAAAACGTGAAATCGCACTTTAGCATATTTTGGCGTTCCTCGGTGTTCCTGAAGAATAAAATAACATCTTAAGAGTATTTAATGCAAATGCCACCCTATAGGATCATTCGTAGGCGTTTGTTTACTTTAGACACCTCAGATTTAACAAATGGGATATTTTTGTTTGGCGAACCTGTTCCCAACACATTTACCTCATGGATCTCATATTTCTTTCAGCGCAATAAAGTTAGATTACAGCACAAACTTGCAGTGGCAGTGCGAGTGCCATCTGTGGATGATCCGCTTTCTCAGATATGCATAATTAGCTTGTAGATAATAGTGTTACGAGATAGCTGTGGGCGTATTTCCTGTTATAACTATGACGTTCTATAGGTGGTGACCACCATAAAGTGGTCACCACGACGACGGTAGCTGTTGTCACTCACCTTGACCACCTGTTGTAGCTGCTGGATCCGTGTCCTTGTGCGACGCTAATTACGGTTCCCCACATATGTGCGGCAGCCCAATCCAATGAGCAACGACAGCCCGTTGTAATCGTATCTCTATTAGTTTCCACTCAACTCGACTATCTGTTGTAACTGCTAGGCCCTTGTTCATGTGCAACGTTGATAATGAGACTGCACCTATGCACAGTAACATAATCCGATGTTCAATGACGATCTTTTGTACCCCTAACTATACGCGATGCCGCTTGTCTTCGCTAGCTACACTAAACATCAATGCAATATATATGCCGACCGTTAAAAACGAGGACCGAACTACGAGTGATAGCATAATCTGAAAGCCTGTTATACTGACAACTGTGCCGGAAGTCAGCTAACGTGTCTGTTTATCGTCATACTCATACTTGCTCGATGCCGCTTATGTTTGCTACCTTCAGTTAACATCACAACTGTAGTCGACGTAACCTGCATAACTGCCACGCCCGCACACATGCTCGTAGCTAATGATAATGCCCCGGCAACCCACAATGTCCCGGCAACACATGATAGACTAACCCAACGATCAACGGTGGTCATCAACTGTCAAACTGCAATCACCACCCATTTTGATAGAGTATTCCCAACTACTACTCTTGATTGTACCCCCTCGACCACTTCCCCTATTACCCCAAACAATGAGCTGTCGCTCACATCGACTACTTAGCGTAATTGCTATTTGCGACACAGATTATGGGGCCTCACCTACGCACGGCAACGTAATACAATGGCCAACGACGGTGCTCCATACTCATAACTCCACGTGTTGATAATGCGCCCGCCATGAATTTACGAAACCACCATTAGCGAATTGCATTTTATTCATGGGCATCACTGATACAAGCTTAATGGGTAGTCGCTCCATTTTCATAACTCCACGTGTTGATAATGCGCCCGCCATGAATTTACGAAAACACCATTGGCGAATCGCATTTTACTCATTGGCATCACTGATACAAGCTTAATTGGTAGTCTCTCCATTTTTCATTTTCTTAAGATCCACTTCAGTGGACAAGGATTCTGAAACGGAAAATGGGCAAGCAATTAATCTTCGGGAACAGCATTTAAGCCTCTGGATGTGATTGAAGTTTATTTGTTTGCTTACCTAGTGGTTCATAATTCCCATTACCGTGATGAGAGATAAATGTATAGTCGTTGCGGATGGCCATGGGTTCATTGATTCGACATTTGAGGCCTTTGAGTTACAATCACACGAATTCCTCGTCATCACGGGATTCAAAATCAAGGTCTACAAAGCGTATGCTAAGAAACTTGGCTCTGATGGGCGGCATGTCATCTAAGAAACCGACTAAAAGTTAACCAACGACCTACTTAACAAGGGAAGTCGACATTCGACGCGATAGTTACGCACATCCTTGATAGTGAGTACCTTTCCAAAGTGGTCGGTGACGTACTGCCGAATCTCCGATGACGGAGCACCAGATTTCAAAAGTGTACAGCACGCCTTTAATTCAGCATTTGTCAGTCACCGGTTGATGGGGAGCCTGTCAAAAATAAACTTGCTGCGTGGATTGTTGGGCTCCAGATATTAGGAAGTAACCCTCAAGCGAACGTGGAACCTTGCCGGAAAATCAGTACGACGTGTGCTACCGCGTACACACAATCAACCACGAACTTACTGGGTGCGACGAATTCCACGGCTTCGGCTTCGTCTGCAGGGATGTCTGCTGCAACTGTGGAAGGCTTTTTCATACAAAAATAGCGAATGGCTGCTCTTTTTGGAGTTTATACGGACGAAAAAACGTAATGTTTCGCTTGGTACTCTTTCAAAGCGACCTGAAATGCATTGAATGAGAAAAAACTTTGACGAGCTAGATTCTCCACAAAATCATCCTCCGCATTCATGTGCTCAGCCATAGCAGTAGATTAAAAATATGAATATCGCGGGCCTTGAATATCGTGGGTAAACGACTTTCAACAAAACTGCGGCCGTTTGGGCAGATCTCATACGCATGAAAAATTACCATCAAATGTTAAAACTTTATGTTACAGTTTTCCTCCTTCGAACCACGGTTTCAGAGAAATTTTAGGTGTGCGTCTAGCCGCCAGCCTAGCGATTCAGCTGGGTTCCAGGTGAATCTTTCGCAAAACCAAATTTGTTTGCAAATGAGTGTATTTCGTTAAGGATGCACACGCGTATAATTCGACCTAAATGTCGGGCACTACCACAGTATTCTCATGGACAGTGGACACTTCCACCTTCATCTTAGTTGGGGATGCGCCAAATGAATCGCACTTCGTCGACCAGTCATCCTGTCCCTGGAACTAGTGACATGCATACTAAATATGAAGACCCCATTATTCTCTAAATACGAACACTCCTAGTTGACGTATTTTGAGTTGTATGTTTCTTCATGCACTACCCGTTTTCTAAACACTTCAGCAGTGGCTCACTGAATGATAGTGCATATACCTACCTTCTGTTTATTTCACGCAGCTGCTAATAGTCAGACTAGAGTCCTTATCCATTACATATAAATATTTCTCCCAAACATTCGCCATCTGTCTGCTTCCCCTATTCACGTTAATCCTCGCTTCGTACGACACAGTCCCTCTGATTAGACGCTGTAACTGATGAAAAACTACCATCTACCCTTACCCATCGCTTACTTTAATTGTCTTCACAAACTAGTCCAGAAGCTAGGCTCCTTGCTCGCTACCAATTCAGCTAACTCTCTGCATTTCCATTATTGTGCACTTTTTCTGACCCTAGCCCTATGCCTACTGACTGCCCGATGCCAAATTTAAACCATAAGACGCAACTCTTACAACGAACGCTTTCAATTTTTATAGCTATATGAATGTACTGCGTGTATACCAGGCACGAGCACACTCATAGTGATTTAGTGTGTCCCCACATGTTGTGAGCTTTAGATGGACTTCGGTTGCCAAATCAGCCAACAAAAACTCCCTTTCCGTATTTCTATCCCTTTTCAGATTTTTTCTATTACTGAACACTGTTTTATGTGATACCTCTAGATATTCATTAGACTTCAACAATGTCATCCCACTCCCTCCTCTTCTCTAGCTTCTCAAGCTGCTCCTAACGCGTGGTTAATATCTATTCTGGCTGGTCACACTTGACCTCCACATGGACATCGAAATTAATCAAAGTTATCTGATTCTACATCAGCTTGTCTCTACGTGTGCCATTCCGCTAGTCTAACCCAAATCTAGCCGCCACATAATTGCACGCCCTCAGTCCAATAACCGCACCTTGATACCTTTCACGTGGCTGTCCAGGATCCTGCGTATGTCAGTGCAATAATGGTGTGACACCATCAGGCTTAGCCTGATGATGCATCTGTCGCTATCCTGCTCCTTCCATCGACTGTCCCCCTTTGCACAATCCCGCCTCTACCCACAACGGGTTCGTACAAATCCACCGGACGCTTCTTTCTGGTGTAAACTGCCCAGTCTTTCCAGCCACTAAACCAACAATTTTACTTACGATGCCCTTTCTGCAGTGTACATCAGCGCTATTTCTCCAAAATAACTTCAGCCCACCAATTTTCACCTACACCGACACCAGTTTGTCTATTGGGCTTCAAGGTAAGCCATATTTTTGAGATGAAATTTTCCAAATACAATGAATACGGGGGAAGTGGGTGTTTATGAAGCCTGTGATCTGCAACGGAGATGGTGCGATGGTCTGGTAAATGGCTCAGCGAAGCTGATGTGCGATTACTGCGTTGGTGATGGGGTGTGATTTGCACGCTGGGGATCAATGTGGAAACAGTAGGTGGGTATAACACTCAGAGTGAAAGTTAATCAATCGTTTCGTTACATGGTTTCTGACGGAATGGATTTATCATCATTCTGGCGAAGGATTTTGTTGTTATATAAAAGTGTTCGGAAACTGATCTTGTGCACTACATTAAGAAGTGTTCGAGGTTTATAAGATTATTTCCTGGTGGAACACATTACAGAAGGCCTCTATTAGGGCGTAAATGTTATGGGAGCAACATTCCTCTTGTTTTACGCTGCGCATCTTGGGTCCTTTCATATAGAAAGTGGAGTAATTGGGGGACAAGACTGGTCAGTCTCTAGGGGGGAATCTGTCAGTCCAGCGATTACTTGGCAGCTTCAAACGTGTTTTTGTCTGGTCTAGTGGTCTAATAAAGCAATGCAGCGAAGAATACGAAACGTTCAGGTGGACGAAATACGAGCGGCAAGGCGATAACGTGGTAAGAGTTCATGTGTGGGGTTCTGGGCGGCGAAATTATAGATATGGTTTGTGACGCGCCGATCGTAAACAAAATTGGGCATTAAATTATGCGGGGTCTGAAAAGGTGGGAGACAGCGGATAATCATAATAATGTCTAGGTCCATGCATATCAGAAACGATAACAGTAAAACAGAGTTTTGCAAGTAAGATCTAAACAATTTTATACGCGAGAAGTATAGGATGAAAATGAAACAAATTTGTCCATAATCAGTGAAGCAGTCCTAAATGGAATTTTCATTGAGTATTCCGCATTGATAACTTGTGACCATTTTTGGCCCAAAATACATTCATTGATACTGACTTCGAGGAGAACATTCTCTCGTGTTCAATTTTGTTTACAGTGCCTGGGCCCAAATAGCGTAATGCAAATACATGTTTTATGTCTCTAGACGCATTACTCAGAGTAATTCTTGTGGTTGGAAAGCATTCTTCATTCTTACAAAAGTGGATCGGACAATATTTTAAGTATAAGGTTTATATATAAGGTCCCATCTAATTGGCAGGATGAACAAAAATTACCATAAACTTCAAATATATATTACGATATGTGAAATGTAAAGCAAGTCAAATGAAGAACTTAACGTTTTTGAGATTCTATTGGTGAGATTCCGGATGACGGGAACGTGTTTTCTTCGCAGATATAGCTGCCACACATGTTCGTCACTTGTCCGTGGACTTGTGAAGTTTTGCTGACTCCCTGCTCCGTGCGCGCGCGAGTCTGTGTGTCGACTGTGTTGTGTGCGGAGTGTTGTGTTATGTGTGGATTGGCCGAGTTCTATCCTTATATACGCCCAGTGCGGAGTGAAAAACAACGACGTGACATCCCGTTGATCCCTTAACGGGTTCACGAACCTGTTGTAAGGCAAGGGTCCAGCTCGCTGACACGATGTGAATGCGTGGTTGCGAGCCAGAAGAAACAAAATGTGGATTGTAGGTCCAGGTGTGTAACTTCTTGGAAGAGTAATTAAAGAGAAGGATAGCCCTTGGAACATAGCGGAGAAAGTAGTAATGTTTGGTACCTTGTGCACGTCTTTTGTCACACCCCAACTGCGCAGCATGGATTAGTGCCTTCCTCTTGCGAAGGATGCCGATGGAGCTCGTGACACCTGGTTGACTGGTAAACGTTAGGCAAAGTTAACGGCGGCCCGCCTTTCGTAGCACAAAGAAAATTAACAACAGCGCTACCTGTGGCGTCGTGGTTGACCTCAGTGAGTTGTAAACGTTTCCGAAAGCGCCAATCTCCCTAGAGATCTACAGAAAGATGAAAGGGCCATGCTCTCTGACTGTGCTGATGTGCTGGTTATTGAGGAAACTATTCCCCACGGATAAGGCAATGTAGGGCAGGTACGTCAGAGGTTACCCGCTTCAGACGCCCAAAGGCCTGACACACTCAGCAGGTAAAAATTTGCCCGCCAGATACAGACAGTAATGCCCTTTACTATGATGAGGATGTGAATCCTTACTTTGAATTTAGGTCTCGACTGCATGGCTCTATGAGAACGCCACCTTGGACGTCCGTAACAGATGAAGTTCTCTTCCAGCCATTAACAACGTACTTGTGCGTTTTGGTTAGGCAAAAATCCATTTTTTGTATTTCTTTTTCTCTCAAAACTATAGTGGCACAGTAAACATGATGTGCTCCGCAAGCCGACGCGTTTTATTTTCAAAAGATTTCTCATTATCAAACCGATCAGTGCAGCCCAATGTTTCTTTTCACTAAGTTTGCACAAGTGATTTTTCTTGGTTGAGCGGGATAAGCGGTTTACTGTTCACCACCTGTTGGCATTGTATCTAGGTCGGATGAATATCCAGCGGCCAGGATTGTTTAAAATTCTCACTAACGCAGTAGACATCAATGGACATTCTGGTTGGATTGTTAGGTTTGGCGTTGTGTTCAGTTCGAAATTTGTTGGTCGTGCGGTGATACATAAATGCCTAGTAGCTGGATGGCACGCTCTCAAGTTCACAGCTATTTATGGAATCGCTCATGAGGCTTTATAAGTGGAACAGGTGTGGGGAGGTGGTTCCCGGAATTTCGGTTGAGCCAAGAGTCCGTGACAGTTAGTTCATGTGGCAAGGGTGAGCTGGAGGCATTTGAAAGGGCAGTATTATTGTTTGTTTGAGCGTGGTGTGACAAAAACGAGGTTAGAAGGGTGCTACTGACTGTTTTTGCAGTGGAAAAGCAACGCGCTTCATAAAATGGGCTAATTAGTTGTAGAAGACAACAAGTCAACAGCTAGAGCCTGCGGTGGGCAGCAGCATAACGACAGTGAATGTGGATAGCATTGTGATGTAACTTGTCCTGTGAAAGTAAGTGTTATCTAACCATGGGTGTTGAGTGAGTCACAGCAATTATTATTTCAGCGCATGCAGGGACACAGACTAAAGGAAAGCGTTGCATGCATGATCGTGCTGCGTGCTCGGAGGGTGAGCTCTCCATACCATGGCGATGTTGAGATACTTGGAAACGAGTGAAGTTATAGACCGTGGATTTAGGGCGCGTGCATCTTGACAAACTGTGTTGGCTGACGCATGATGTAGCAGTTTTGAACTCTTATATACCTGCTCTTTTGAATTTGTACAGGGATTTCCCAAAATATACGACAAACTTGTGGCACACATAAGCCAGCAGCACTGGCGTTCGCCGGAAGCCGCTTCCCCAAAATTTTTGGTGTACGTCGATCGGTATGTTGCACAAAATAATAAACCTGCTATTGCCTTTTAAAACTGATGACAGTTACAATACTTACGCATTCGTTTGCACGCGGTGTTTTTTAAACTGGGAGAATTCGCAGGTAGGAGCGGTGGTGCAAGAAGCTGGGGTGGCTGAACATTTTTTAGCGTCGATGAAGATGTATGCAAACCGTAAGGAGAGCACTGAATGGAGGAGAAAGGAGGCATGAACCTACGGCAGATGATGTACTGTGAGGCCGGACATGGAGTTAAGAGGCTCTTTGGGAGATGGAATGCAAATTGTGAGAAACTTGCCAACCAAAATAATATGGTTTATTCCCAACTGGTGAATGGCATACTGTTATTATCATCATTATAGCCAGGGTGCGGAGGGAATAATTTTGTAATTAAAGAGTTAGCAGATGCCTAATGATGAGGAGAGGACGAAGTCTAACCAGGTGGAATGAATGTGGATGGGCAGGCAAGGTGCATTATGGAAGTGTTTGATGGGGTGTCATGGTCTATTGGCGGCTCAGACGAACTAGACGGGAATGGTTGTACTGTGAAACTTGGATTTGTGTCAGAAAATACTTGGTCCCGGGGGAGTACGACAAATTAAACCTTGCATTCAACTGGTGGATAATCATCACAGGCAGTTAGATCGTGTTAAAAGTATATGCCTTATTTTTGTCAGGCATTCATTTAGTTTGGATGTCATTCTGCAAGTAAAGAGTAGCGACAAAAAGTCTGCATAAACGATGAGCTAGCGGAGGCTAAAGTTCATACATCACACAAGAAAACGGGCCTCGTTTCGGTAGGAAATAGCGAACAATATTTGGCGCGCCAGGTGTGTTTGTGGCGCAAAAGCGTTTTAGCTGCAACGGAAATCTGGAATCATAAGAGTCAAACGCAAGTGCAAACGCAGGCACTGGAGATGATTGGCGACGTCAAGGAACGGAGCTATTATTGGGGTTAGAATGCTACTGCGGCGAAATATGGAATCTGGAAAAGTTCTGTTGGGAGCCATGGGTTACTGCTTCTATCAAGATTTATGATATAAGGCACAGGGACAAAAGTGGATTGCAGATGGGAACTGCTCCGCTTTAAATCTCTGAAGCTGCTCTATAGTAGCAAGTTTGACACAAGCTACTCGCCCAATGGATGGTTCCTGCAGCCGCACCCATGGTTACACAGCCGAAAGCTCATGAGATCCTTGAGTTTTACGAGCCAAGCCTATATGATACGAACTTGCGTTTGTTGTGTGTGCACCTTCATTGAGTTTAAAACCTTTGCGTTCGATCATGCGTACGATCACTGGATACTGACATCTCGCAATCTGCGTACACACTGATTCTGCCTTACTGACAATGGGACCACTTGAACCAATTGAAAACTCGCCTTTATTATGGTAAGAACCATGAACAATTTTACCTAGGATGCAAGAAAAATTCAGTTGAGTTTGCATTTTTCAGGTTCACGATCGAATGAAGCTGGTTTGTGTGAAACGAAGCGGAGTGATATCCTCGTGTGCTTCCATCAGCCCGTTCAGTAAAAAACAATTTTTATGCGATGGTTATAAAATTTTCAAGCGCGGGAATGGGGAGCAGCGAAGCACACGTATATGATACTGAAGCGCTTTTTGGCTGTTTGATTAATCTACAGGCATAGTTCAGACGTCATTCATTGTCTGACGTAGACGCGGCCCCAACAGTTACGACAATTTTGTATTGTGAGCATGGTGGGGGACCGCTGTTGACTAGCACTTCAGGATAACATACATAGTAGAGGCCCCAAAATTAGCGCGGTACTTAGATGCGAGCTCAGCAGCCAAGATAAGCAGTAATTCTTGCATTTTTGGTTATATAAAACCGTCTTTGTATCCTTGTATAGCTGGGGCCTCACAATCAGCGGCATTCGTAGATACGGTCGCATCTGCTACCCTGATAAAGGGCAATGATTAGACTTATTTTTCGAAAATTGTGTTGTACTGCGAGGCGTAATCGAGCTTAGCCAAGGCACAATTTCCAAAAGGAAAAATCTCTCCTCGGGATAGATCTTACCGACATGCAGTCCATTTGAAAAGTCTGCATCATGTCAATACTTATAATAATGTCGTTTTTGCTAACTAATCGGTTTTACATCCTAAGGAATGATTATACTGTAACAGTTGGAATAAAAGCACGACTGGACGAATCTGTAGGTCCTGAGGATTACGCAAGAAAGGACAGGGTCATGAGCAAGACATTATCTGGTGTAGACTTGGTCGCGCCTAAGCCGGCAGGGGCGGAAAACACTGTTACTTGGGCTTTCTTTTTTTTTGGGGGGAGATATCAAGCCGGGACAAGACCAGATCACTGGTATTTGAAGGGGGCGGACGAAGAAAAAACGAATAGGGTAAAGCAAGAAGCATCGCGTCTGGTACATGATGAGAAAACTTCAAACTAAGGAAAAGGGCGAGCGAAAAAACAACGGATCTGGAGAAGTAGCAGAATCCTAACGATCTGGCCGGTCAGTTTAAACTAAATCTTCCAAGCATCGCCGAAGCATCGTGACGTTGGTCCGTTGGACTTATTGCCAGGATAACCAAAAGCATAAGTAGGGGTTCTGAAGTGAAGGAATTATCAACACGGATGAATTGTGATGGGACTCTCATAATCTCGGTGAACAGTGGAGGTTCGGGGACTCACTGGTGCCGCTGTTGTAGCCGAGTAGGCTTCATTAGTTCCTCGGGAGAGCGATTCGCTGATAAAGCACAGGACAGAGGCGAGCTGCAACTAAAGTTACTGGTTTTGCGAGGTGTGGAAAACGAAAGTCTCCGGGAAGTTTAAATCCACTCGGAACGTTGGGCAGAATAAAATGAACATGTCCGGGGGTGGCTGAGCCTTAGTAAATGTTCGTTCGTAACTGTAGGTTTGCGAGAGTAGAAGTAGGAAGTGATTAGTTGCAGATAATCCATTAAACTGAGTATGGCAATGGAGTTCACTGACTCTTCGGACAGCCTCACGACGAACGCCTTATTTGAATTAATTGGGCTAGGGGTTAGCCCCCGAAATTCGAAGAGGTGTAGCAAATCCAATTTTAGACCGCAGGTGTTGGTCCGGATGGGGATCCCTTTGCATGTAAGGCACAAGTCAGTTGGAGTGAATAACGGCCAAACAAGGCGTCCGGATCAGGCATTGCTGACGATCGGAGATTGGAAATAGGGGAAATGAGATTGTACCAGTTCGGACTGGTGGGTTTTAGGAGCATGGGATAAGACCAAGTCCGTTAATAAAGAAAGAACGAAATGAAGAAAACTATGAACAATTAGCACAGTTGGAGTGGTGATAACTAATGATTAACTGAGACAGGATAGGGGTAGGCTTGTACTTATCCGCCAAGCGACAAATGAATTGCCGAGCTTGCCAATATTTCAAGAGACGGAAACATCCGTATAAATACGCGGAGAGGTGATTTGATGAGGTAAATCAAACATTTAAGGAATTACGGATTTAGAAATTTCGGGATCATGGGTTAGATTTTATGGTAGTCATTAGGTGAGCTGGACAAAACCATTTCTAGGAGGGAAAAAAATGTCAGAGGAATAATCACCGGTCTTCAAAATATCGCTATCAGCTTCAAGTAAAAACAATGTGTAGCAAGAAGCCTTTAGGTGCTAGCCATATTGACGGATAGTGAAGAATCAGGAACTTTATTATATACATATTTTCATACAGTATTTTATATGCGTTCATTCCTGGGAGCAGTGGGTAGTTTCGTGTATTTTGTTTGCTTGACGAGGCGGATTTTGGTGCCTTGCAACCTTCAATTTGAAAAAGACAGCCTGGGATTTGCAGGTAAAAGTAGCATGCTGACATCGCAGAGTATATTCGGGTTATCTCATATGTTTTTAAGGAATATTTCTGAAAGACGGAAATTCAGTTTCTTCGTCATCTGTAATTTATAAATAAAAATAAATAAAATAATAAAAATAAATAAATAAATAAAATAAATAAATAATAAAAACATATGAG